>NC_069504.1:999484404-999784404 GCF_027579735.1 Bombina bombina | reverse complement strand
AAACAAAAGTCAGACATATCCTTGCTATAGAGGCAAAAACAAACACGGAGGGAGTCCAGCCACTGTTAGTACCAAGTTTATTGGTTATAGGGTATACAATCAGTTAGAAATAATCCCAAGACATCTGACGCGTATATCCTTGATATAGGTTGTGTTATAGTCATATTATTAAAAAATTATCAACATGGAGATAAATCACACCAAAACTTTGTTTTGTTTTCTTTTTATAAGATGGTGAGAGATTACAAGATCATTACATGTGGGATTACACTTCAGTCTACTAAGAGGAGGCAGAAACACCCCTACATACTAAAGCTTTTATCTACAGGTGTGGATACCCTGGTCTAAAGTTGCTGCACTCTGTGAGATCCTTGGCACCATGCTTGAACTGCTTCAGAAATTAAACTGCAGCTAAGGTAAGCACAGTATTTAAAGGCGCTTACAGGAAAGTACAATGCACCTTCATAGTGCACCAACTATTAGCATGTACATGTACACATGATTCACATAGCTGGGAAATGTTTACACACGCACCACACAACTTCTAGAGCAGTTTGGGCAATTTTTAGCCATTTTTTGTCCAAAAATGAGACACAACTTCCTTAAGAGTTCTACCGGAGTCCTTAGCGCAGCTCCCTGCCTCCCACTGTAACGGTAAATAAAGGTTTTACCTTTTTACTGTAAATTAATTAAAATGTGCAGAGATGAGATGGCTGCTACAGGTCAGGAGCAATCCGAGATAAGTAATCAGGAGATCAGTCACTGTACCAGCAAAGTTGCATAAGGCTAATCCAAAAAGGGTCACCATATTTTGTGAGCCAAAGTTAATTAACCAGGGAATCAGTCAGGATCAGGCATATAATAAAAGGTTAAGTCAAAAGGCAAAGCCAAATAATTAATCAAGATAAAGCCAGGCAGAATAAACAGTAACAAACTTTACAAGGTTATTCACACAAAAATAACCAAGCAACAAATGATAGGAGCTGCTGATTTTAAAGAACGCTTAATCAGTAACACGCTCCAGCTGGAAATTCAGGTGAGCAAGAAAAGGAGCTAATTAAACATAATTTCCACAGTGCACAGATTAACTTAGAAATGTTCTTCTATTTCTGGTCCAAATGCAGCTTAAGGAGGAAGACTTGGTAGGAGTCTTACACTATTGAACAAGAGTTTGACACTGTAAACATGGCTTTTAGTGCACCTTCCAACTTCTTCACTTCTTTTTCCTGAGGTGCTGTAGTTATCTTAGAAGTGTAAGGAGAAGTTCTCCAGGACCAGTGGAAGCAGTCAACTTACCAGAAGTATATACTGATAATTAACTGTTTAAGGCTAGATTACAAGTGGAGCGCTAATTTATCAAGCGCCCGCAAACAGGCAAGCGTCCATTTACGGCCGTGCGATAAATAACCAGCCAGACCTCTGGTTATTTTTTATTTTATTTTTTTAAATGTGCCACAATTGCCACCAAAATACAGTGTTTAGTGCTTTTTTAAAAATAAAAAAATAACCATACTAGGCAGTTTTTGGAAGCTACAGTTGGCGGCTGTGGCGTGTTTGGAATAATTTTTTTTTTATTGTGGGCTATGGGAACTGTGTGTTTAAATATCTATTTTATGCTTATATACATATATATTTATGTGTTAATATGTGTATATATATATATATATATATATACACATACATATACACATATTAACACACCTATATATAATAAACAACTTACAAAATCCACCAATCCACTCCCAACCCCCCACTGTCAATGTGGACAACCAAACCCTGCAACTCCCCTTAGAAGTAGCAAATGCCTTTAATAGTTATTTTGTCAGATGCTCCACCACCCTGATTGACAAACTAATAAATGACACGCATCCTGAAACTACAAATGTGGATCAGGCCCCACTAAATCAGTAAAGACCCAATATACAGAAGTTCAATTTTAGACCTGTACCCATCAATGTCATTAAGAAACACCTTAATAATCTAAAAATGAAAAACCAGTCTGGACCTGATCAAATCCCAGCAATGCTGTTGAAGATCAGTGCGCCGGCAATTGCTAAACCCGTCACAACCCTAATTACCGAATCCTTGGTGTCTGGATACATACCCAAACTTTGGAAAACTGCAAGAGTAGTGCCTATCCATAAAAGTGGGGAGTTAACCTTGGTTTCTAATTATCGTCCCATATCTTTGCTGCCAGTATTATCAAAAATCTTACAAAAATGCGTCCATACCAACAATCTAACTATCTGACCCCTGATCAATCAGGTTTTCGCCCGAATCACTCCACTACAACTGCCCTCCTAAAAGTTTGCAATGACATCCAAACTGGCATGAAACAAGGAGACCTAACTGGAGCTATTTTCCTTGACTTTGCAAAGGCCTTTGACACAGTAGACCACGACATACTACTGCTCAAACTAAAAAACTCAGGTATTGGTGATCGTCCACTAACCTGGTTTCGATCATATGTATCGGATCGATCACAATATGTCTCCATTTCTGACAGTGACTCCCTCCCTCTCCCAGTCACGTGTGGTGTTCCCCAAGGATCCATTCTCGGCCCCCTGCTATTCACATTATTTATAAATGATCTACCTAATGTCTGCAAATCCTCAACTGTACACATGTACGCAGACGACACGGTAATTTATGCAAACAATTCCGATCTGCCGCAGCTTGAAGCAGTGCTCCTAGACCAATTCACAGAGGTAGAAAAGTGGATATCAAAAAACAAACTCTTCCTAAACACTGACAAAACTGTCACAATGATCTTTGGAACAGGGCCTAAATTACACAAATTACAAAATTCCCATCTACGCATCAAAACAAAATCCAATTGCACGCTGACCGCAGTCCACTCTTTCAAATACTTGGGTATGTTGTTAGACCCCAATCTATCTTTTGGACTCCACATAGAAAAACTTGCAACTAAACTTTATCCAAAACTAGGTGCCCTGTACAGAATCAAATCCTGCCTCAGCCCTACAGTAAAGGAAAGGATTGTACAGCAAATGCTGATGCCTATCATGGATTACGGGGACGTAGTATACGCACCTGCACCGCAAACTGTCAGGGTTACTGCTTACTAATGATCTGTCCCTTTAAGTGCTTCCTATATCAAGCACTTCCCCCCAGCACTCATTGCTGGTTAATTGAGAAAAGATTCACAGCTCAAGCGTGTCTCTGAGAGTTTTTCACACTCTCCAACAGCCTCTCTATTTTCTATTTGAAGAGTTCCTAAAAGTTACTGATAACATCTCTTATTTTCATTCCTACATTTAGCAGCTCTACTACTTAATCCAATACTGGAAGATTTTACCTATTGCAAGGAAATCAAACTGACTCGACATCTCATCCTGAAGCAGTTACAAGGTAACAGGATTTGCAAGCCGCTTCAGACACAGCACAGCAAGTAGCGGTGACATCATCAGCTGCAGCCAACAACCGCTCTCCCTGTGAGTACCACGCTGCTGTTCATATCAAACGGACACAAGTATCAAACTCCTGGGTTCTCAGGTCAGAACTATTTAATCCATTATTATTCGTTATTTTTACATAATTCGATGAACTATACCTGCCTAATCAAGGAATACAATAATTTACGTTATTGCTTAATTTGAGCTGTCTGCATTTACAATTGCCCTGAAAGAATTACAGTTTATGAAGTTAATAAACTGACACTTATTGGGCAAATAGTAATACATTATATGAAGCACTAACAACGAATTCATCAAGCTTCTTTTATGTTACAAACCTACTTTTGAGGCAATTGCTGTTTCTGAGTTACAAAACAAAATTAAAGGCTTGTTCAAATTGCTACTATTACAGAATTAACCAGCCATAAGGAAGCAAGGATTTAGTGTTTGTGTACACAGAATTATCCTATACCAAACATATTCACTTAACAGCAATTATGGAACAAGATCTTTTAAGTGATAAAGTTCAAGTCCTGTCAGACAGATTAGAAGCTCTATCAGGTTCTTTCCATGAATTACAAGTGGAAAATCAGGCTTTGAAGGCCTGCTTAAGAGAGACTCTGGCACCTAAACCTGCAAGTGCAGATTCTATCCCTGAACCCATGGTCTCCCCCCCAGAAAAATTCTCTGGTGACCGTTCAAGATTCAGAGAGTTTAAAAACTCCTGCATGTTGCTTTTTCAATTAAAGCCACGCACTTATCCCACTGAAAGATCAAGAGTGCTCACTGTGATATCATATTTGAGGGGGGAACCTAGGGCTTGGGCTGACTCTTTTTTTGAAAATGATGATGCAATACTGGGATCCCTTGATGAGTTCTTTGATCAAATGTCAGCATTATATGATGACCCTTTCAAACAGGTCACAGCTGAAAACATACTTAGATCTTTAAAACAAAGAAAGAACCCTGTGGAGTCTTACATCACACAATTTAAAATTTCTGCCCGCGATTCCGGATGGAATGAGGTCTCACTTAAAACTCAATATCGTTTAGGGTTGTCTGAGGATATAAAGGATGAACTCTCGCGCACAGGTATTCCAGATTTATTGGAAGATTTCTTTTCCCTCACTATTAACATAGATAGACGGCTTAGGGAACGCCGCTCTGAAAAGGCTAGCAGTACAAGAAGCTTTCTCTCCACTCCTGTTTATCAAACTAAGGAATCGCCGCAACCTATGGACATAGGTTTTATGAAGGGTCCTCTCTCCTCTCAGGAAAAGACTAGGAGGAAGTTGCATAGTCTGTGCATGTATTGTGCCTGCCCCACACATGAAGTAAAGGACTGCCCAGTTCTCGCTAAGAATAAGAAGGGTAGGTTGCCTAACATCTCTGAATCCCTGCTGATGAAAACCATTAAACCCTCATATTTAACTATCCCTATTATTTTACAGTGGGATCAAATCAGGATAACAACTGAAGCTATCCTGGACACCGGCTCATGTAGAAATTTTGTTGATTTTTCTTTTGTGAAACAGAATAAAATACCTCTGGTCTCTAACGGCTAGATTTAGAGTTTGGCGGTAAAAGGGCTGTTAACGCTCCGCGGGTTTTTTTCTGGCCGCACCATAAATTTAACTCTGGTATCGAGAGTTCAAACAAATGCTGCGTTAGGCTCCAAAAAAGGAGCGTAGAGCATTTTTACCGCAAATACAACTCTCGATACCAGAGTTGCTTACGGACGCGGCCGGCCTCAAAAACGTGCTCGTGCACGATTCTCCCATAGGAAACAATGGGGCTGTTTGAGCTGAAAAAAAACCTAACACCTGCAAAAAAGCAGCGTTCAGCTCCTAACGCAGCCCCATTGTTTCCTATGGGGAAACACTTCCTACGTCTGCACCTAACACTCTAACATGTACCCCGAGTCTAAACACCCCTAGCCTTACACTTATTAACCCCTAATCTGCCGCCCCCGCTATCGCTGACCCCTGCATTACACTTTTAACCCCTAATCTGCCGCTCCGTAAACCGCCGCCACCTACATTATCCCTATGTACCCCTAATCTGCTGCCCTAACATCGCCGACCCCTATGTTATATTTATTAACCCCTAATCTGCCCCCCACAACGTCGCCGACACCTACCTACACTTATTAACCCCTAATCTGCCGACCGGACCTGAGCGCTACTATAATAAAGTTATTAACCCCTAATCCGCCTCACTAACCCTATCATAAATAGTATTAACCCCTAATCTGCCCTCCCTAACATCGCCGACACCTACCTTCAATTATTAACCCCTAATCTGCCGACCGGAGCTCACCGCTATTCTAATAAATGTATTAACCCCTAAAGCTAAGTCTAACCCTAACACTAACACCCCCCTAAGTTAAATATAATTTTTATCTAACGAAATAAATTAACTATTATTAAATAAATGATTCCTATTTAAAGCTAAATACTTACCTGTAAAATAAATCCTAATATAGCTACAATAATATAAATTACATTTATATTATAGCTATTTTAGGATTAATATTTATTTTACAGGTAACTTTGTATTTATTTTAACCAGGTACAATAGCTATTAAATAGTTAAGAACTATTTAATAGTTACCTAGTTAAAATAATTACAAATTTACCTGTAAAATAAATCATAACCTAAGTTATAATTAAACCTAACACTACCCTATCAATAAAATAATTAAATAAACTACCTACAATTACCTACAATTAACCTAACACTACACTATCAATAAATTAATTAAACACAATTGCTACAAATAAATACAATTAAATAAACTATCTAAAGTACAAAAAATAAAAAAGAACTAAGTTACAGAAAATAAAAAAATATTTACAAACATAAGAAAAATATTACAACAATTTTAAACTAATTACACCTACTCTAAGCCCCCTAATAAAATAACAAAGACCCCCAAAATAAAAAATTCCCTACCCTATTCTAAATTTAAAAAGTTACAAGCTCTTTTACCTTACCAGCCCTGAACAGGGCCCTTTGCGGGGCATGCCCCAAGAAGTTCAGCTCTTTTGCCTGTAAAAGAAAACATACAATACCCCCCCCCCAACATTACAACCCACCACCCACATACCCCTAATCTAACCCAAACCCCCCTTAAATAAACCTAACACTAAGCCCCTGATGATCTTCCTACCTTGTCTTCACCATGCCAGGTTCACCGATCCGTCCTGGCTCCAAGATCTTCATCCAACCCAAGCGGGGGCTAGACATCCACTGAAGAAGTCCAGAAGAGGGTCCAAAGTCTTCCTCCTATCCGGCAAGAAGAGGACATCCGGACCGGCAAACATCTTCTCCAAGCGGCATCTTCTATGTTCTTCCATCCGATGACGACCGGCTCCATCTTGAAGACCTCCAGCGCGGATCCATCCTCTTCTTCCGACGACTAGACGACGAATGACGGTTCCTTTAAGGGACGTCATCCAAGATGGCGTCCCTCGAATTCCGATTGGCTGATAGGATTCTATCAGCCAATCGGAATTAAGGTAGGAATTTTCTGATTGGCTGATGGAATCAGCCAATCAGAATCAAGTTCAATCCGATTGGCTGATCCAATCAGCCAATCAGATTGAGCTCGCATTCTATTGGCTGTTCCGATCAGCCAATAGAATGCGAGCTCAATCTGATTGGCTGATTGGATCGGCCAATCGGATTGAACTAGATTCTGATTGGCTGATTCCATCAGCCAATCAGAAAATTCCTACCTTAATTCCGATTGGCTGATAGAATCCTATCAGCCAATCGGAATTCGAGGGACGCCATCTTGGATGACGTCCCTTAAAGGAACCGTCATTCGTCGTCTAGTCGTCGGAAGAAGAGGATGGATCCGCGCTGGAGGTCTTCAAGATGGAGCCGGTCGTCATCGGATGGAAGAACATAGAAGATGCCGCTTGGAGAAGATGTTTGCCGGTCCGGATGTCCTCTTCTTGCCGGATAGGAGGAAGACTTTGGACCCTCTTCTGGACTTCTTCAGTGGATGTCTAGCCCCCGCTTGGGTTGGATGAAGATCTTGGAGCCAGGACGGATCGGTGAACCTGGCATGGTGAAGACAAGGTAGGAAGATCATCAGGGGCTTAGTGTTAGGTTTATTTAAGGGGGGTTTGGGTTAGATTAGGGGTATGTGGGTGGTGGGTTGTAATGTTGGGGGGGGGGGGTATTGTATGTTTTCTTTTACAGGCAAAAGAGCTGAACTTCTTGGGGCATGCCCCGCAAAGGGCCCTGTTCAGGGCTGGTAAGGTAAAAGAGCTTGTAACTTTTTAAATTTAGAATAGGGTAGGGAATTTTTTATTTTGGGGGTCTTTGTTATTTTATTAGGGGGCTTAGAGTAGGTGTAATTAGTTTAAAATTGTTGTAATATTTTTCTTATGTTTGTAAATATTTTTTTATTTTCTGTAACTTAGTTCTTTTTTATTTTTTGTACTTTAGATAGTTTATTTAATTGTATTTATTTGTAGCAATTGTGTTTAATTAATTTATTGATAGTGTAGTGTTAGGTTAATTGTAGGTAATTGTAGGTAGTTTATTTAATTATTTTATTGATAGGGTAGTGTTAGGTTTAATTATATCTTAGGTTAGGATTTATTTTACAGGTAAATTTGTAATTATTTTAACTAGGTAACTATTAAATAGTTCTTAACTATTTAATAGCTATTGTACCTGGTTAAAATAAATACAAAGTTACCTGTAAAATAAATATTAATCCTAAAATAGCTATAATATAAATGTAATTTATATTGTAGCTATATTAGGATTTATTTTACAGGTAAGTATTTAGCTTTAAATAGGAATCATTTATTTAATAAGAGTTAATTTATTTCGTTAGATAAAAATTATATTTAACTTAGGGGGGTGTTAGTGTTAGGGTTAGACTTAGCTTTAGGGGTTAATACATTTATTAGAATAGCGGTGAGCTCCGGTCGGCAGATTAGGGGTTAATAATTGAAGGTAGGTGTCGGCGATGTTAGGGAGGGCAGATTAGGGGTTAATACTATTTATGATAGGGTTAGTGAGGCGGATTAGGGGTTAATAACTTTATTATAGTAGCGCTCAGGTCCGCTCGGCAGATTAGGGGTTAATAAGTGTAGGTAGGTGTCGGCGACGTTGTGGGGGGCAGATTAGGGGTTAATAAATATAACATAGGGGTCAGCGATGTTAGGGGCAGAAGATTAGGGGTACATAGGGATAACGTAGGTGGCGGCGATTTGCGGTCGGAAGATTAGGGGTTAATTATTTTAAGTAGCTTGCGGCGACGTTGTGTGGGGCAAGTTAGGGGTTAATAAATATAATATAGGGGTCGGCGGGGTTAGGGGCAGCAGATTAGGGGTACATAAGTATAACGTAGGTGGCGGTCGGCAGATTAGGGGTTAAAATTTTTAATCGAGTGGCGGCGATGTGGGGGGACCTCGGTTTAGGGGTACATAGGTAGTTTATGGGTGTTAGTGTAGTTTAGGGTACAGTAGTTAAGAGCTTTATGAACCGGCGTTAGCCAGAAAGCTCTTAACTCCTGCTTTTTTCAGGCGGCTGGAATCTTGTCGTTAGAGCTCTAACGCTCACTTCAGAAACGACTCTAAATACCAGCGTTAGAAAGATCCCATTGAAAAGATAGGCTACGCAAATGGCGTAGGGGGATCTGCGGTATGGAAAAGTCGCGGCTGTAAAGTGAGCGTTAGACCCTTTAATCACTGACTCCAAATACCAGCGGGCGCCCAAAACCAGCGTTAGGAGCCTCTAACGCTGGTTTTGACGGCTACCGCCGAACTCTAAATCTAGCCGTAAGAGAACTCCGGTCTCTGTGAAGGTCATTGATGGCTCTTTTTTAAAATCAGGTCCTGTCACACACCAAACTACACCATTACAGGTAACATCTTGCACACACATCACAGAAACACTCACTTTTGATGTCATATCTTCACCAATGTTTAATGTAATCCTTGGTATAAATTGGTTTTGTAAACACAAACCAACTATAAACTGGAATGACCTCAGTTTATCTTTCCCTCATGTCACTCAAAATAGTAAGACATCATCAGATATAATTATGCTACAGGTTGAGGATAATATTTTACCTAAACAATATGCAGACTTTTCAGATGTTTTTAATAAAAAAGAAGCTGAATGTTTGCCCCCTCATAGGGATTACGATTGTCCCATTGATTTACTCCCAGGAGTTTCAATTCCCTACGGACATATCTACCCCCTTTCAAAACCAGAATTAGAACACCTTAAATATTATATCGATGAGAACCTCAGAAAAGGTTTTATAAGACCTAGTACCTCTCCTGCAGATGCAGGCATATTTTTTGTCACCAATAAAGATGGCACGTTAAGACCAATTATGGATTACAGGGAATTGAACAGGCGTACCAGAAAAAACAGGTATCCCCTACCTTTAATCCCTGAATTAATTGAAAGATTACGGGGGGCCTCAATTTTCACGAAATTGGATCTTCGAGGTGCCTATAATCTTATACGAATGAGAGCTGGCGACGAATGGCTCACTGCTTTTCGGACTAGATATGGGCTATTCGAATATACAGTGATGCCATTCGGTCTGTGCAATGCCCCAGCAACATTCCAATGCTTAATCAATGATCTTTTCAGAGATATTTTGGATGTATATGTTGTTGTCTATTTGGACGATATTCTAGTTTACTCACAAAATCTAGATCAACATAGAATACATGTTAGAGAGGTTCTCACTAGGTTACGAAAAAATAACCTATACGCTAAACTAGAAAAATGTATATTTGAATCAAATAATATCTCTTTCCTGGGTTATAACATCTCCCCTGATGGAATCAAGATGCAAGATGACAAGGTTCAGGCTATTCATAACTGGCCAACTCCTCAATGTAAGAAAGATGTTCAACGTTTCCTTGGCTTCTCAAATTATTATAGGAAATTCATTCCTGGATTTGCTGCTATTACCAAACCTCGAGCTCACCAAATTGAATCATCCTTTCAGGTGGACAAGCCATACTCAACAGGTATTTGACCTTTTAAAAAATAAATTCACTACAGCACCCATTCTCCAATACCCGGATTTAGAAAAGCAATTCATCCTGGAAGTTGACGCTTCTGAGTTTGCAATAGGGGCAATCCTCTCTCAACGGAAATCGTTCAAAGATCCCTTACACCCGGTCGCATTTTTCTCTAGATTGATGCAACCAGCAGAGTTAAATTATCCAGTTGGCGAGAAAGAATTACTTGCAATAAAGTGTTCCTTCGATCACTGGAGGCACTTGCTTGAGGGCACAACACAACCAACTGTCATATATACTGACCACAAAAATCTGCAATATCTTCAGTCCAATCGAACCCTATCCTCCAGACAATTACACTGGAGTCTTTACTTTTCTCGTTTCCATTACATCATTACCTACAGGCCTGGTACTAAAAATGGCAAGGCTGACGCCCTCTCTAGACAAGGTCCTAAACCTATAATACCATGCATTCCTACTACGGTTGTCCCTAAGGACTCTATCATTGGTGTTATAACAAGTCTAACTACAGTGTTAAAAGATGCTATTGCTATTGACCCATCAGTACCTCATACAGATCTTACCTACAAATCTGACGGCTTACTCTAGAAGGACGGGAAGCTATACATACCTCCAAATCTTAGATCTTCAATCTTGAAAACAGTTCATGAGTCCCCCCTTGCTGGACACATGGGAAGGGATAAAACTTTGGATTTACTAAAGAGATCTTTTTGGTGGCCTACTCTTAACCTCGATCTCAAAGAATATATATCTAAATGCGTTATATGTGCAACCTCCAAACCTTCTAAACAACTTCCTGCGGGTCTTTTACAGCCTTTACCTGTACCACAAGTACCCTGGGAGGCGGTATCTCTGGACTTTATAGTGGACTTACCTGTCTCTAACAATTACACCACTATAATGGTTGTCACTGATTTATTCTCAAAGATGGCACATTTCACACCGATTGCCTCCCTACCCACTTCCAAGATCACAAGTGAATTGTTCATTCAAAACATTGTAAGATTGCATGGAATACCTAAAACCATCCTTAGTGACCGTGGAACCCAATTCACATATAAGTTCTGGAGAAATTTGTGTGCTGCTCTGCATATAGAACAAAAACTCACCACTGCCTACCATCCTCAAACGAATGGGCAGACGGAGAGGGTGAACCAGTGGCTTGAGCAATACCTATGTTGCTTCTGCTCTCACCAACAAGATTCATGGGCCTCCTATTTGCCCCTAGCAGAATTTGCCTATAATAATAATAAGAGTTCCACAACTGGCACATCACCATTTTTTGTAAATTATGGTTTACATCCAAATTTCACTCTACTTCCGAAGATTGATACCCCATGTCCTCAGGTGAATGATCTGGTTAACGACATTTCTGCCAACTTTTCTTCAATTCGTGAACATATTCTTCAAGCACAAGCATCACAACGCAGGTACTACGATCTTCGCCACAGACCTAGTCCTCAATATTCCGTAGGACAACAAGTATGGCTCTCCACTAAGAACCTCAAGATACCCTATCCTTGTAGGAAACTAGGTAAACTCTTTTTGGGTCCTTACCCTATCATCAGGGTAAATGGTCCAACAACAGTTACACTCCAACTGCCATCAACTTTCAAGATACATCCAACTTTCCATGTGTCTCTTATAAAACCTTGTAACCTACCCATATCAAATGTTACATCAGCAGACCCAATACCTTCTGCTACCCTTGATATGCAGTATGAGGTTCATAGCATTCTGGATTCTAGACTCCGTCATGGGAATCTTTTCTATTTGGTTCATTGGAAAGGATTTGGACATGAAGATGATTCCTGAGAGCCTGCCTCGAACATATCTGCTCCATGTCTGATCTCTCTCTTCCATAGACGTAACCCTGATCGTCCCAGGCCTTGAACCTCGCTGTGGTTCTTTTTGTTGGGGGCTCTGTCAGGGTTACTGCTTACTAATGATCTGTCCCTTTAAGTGCTTCCTATATCAAGCACTTCCCCCCAGCACTCATTGCTGGTTAATTGAGAAAAGATTCACAGCTCAAGCGTGTCTCTGAGAGTTTTCCACACTCTCCAACAGCCTCTCTATTTTCTATTTGAAGAGTTCCTAAAAGTTACTGATAACATCTCTTATTTTCATTCCTACATTTAGCAGCTCTACTACTTAATCCAATACTGGAAGATTTTACCTATTGCAAGGAAATCAAACTGACTCGACATCTCATCCTGAAGCAGTTACAAGGTAACAGGATTTGCAAGCCGCTTCAGACACAGCACAGCAAGTAGCGGTGACGTCATCAGCTGCAGCCAACAACCGCTCTCCCTGTGAGTACCACGCTGCTGTTCATATCAAACGGACACAAGTATCAAACTCCTGGGTTCTCAGGTCAGAACTATTTAATCCATTATTATTCGTTATTTTTACATAATTCGATGAACTATACCTGCCTAATCAAGGAATACAATAATTTACGTTATTGCTTAATTTGAGCTGTCTGCATTTACAATTGCCCTGAAAGAATTACAGTTTATGAAGTTAATAAACTGACACTTATTGGGCAAATATTAATACATTATATGAAGCACTAACAACGAATTCATCAAGCTTCTTTTATGTTACAAACCTACTTTTGAGGCAATTGCTGCTTCTGAGTTACAAAACAAAATTAAAGGCTTGTTCAAATTGCTACTATTACACAAACTCACCTTAATAAACTTAATACATTGTATAACTCGTTCTGCCGCTTTGTGCTACAATGTAACTACAGGACCCACCATTGTGACATGCTAAAAGAACTAAACTGGCTGTCACTGGAATCCAGACGCTCCCTCTATCTTTCTTGCCTTGTGTTTAAGAGCCTTTCTGGGAAGCTCCCACCCTACCTGAGCAGAATGCTCTCCCCAGCTATTCCCACCTCCTATAACCTCTGATCCAGTACCAGCACATTATTTAGCTTGCCTCAATACAAAAAGAAAGCAGCTCAATCCTCCTTTTCCTACAGAGCACCACAATTATGGAACAACCTCCCGCACACTTTCAAACCTTCCCCAAGCCTAATATCCTTTAAGAGATCCCTCTCTACATATCTCAAAACATAAGGCACCTGTCATGGTTGATTAAATACCTGTTCTATGTTAAAAAAAATTTGTGTATTATTATTGTTTCTTTCATGTAATTAGCAAGAGTCCATGAGCTAGTGACGTATGGGATATACATTCCTACCAGGAGGGGCAAAGTTTCCCAAACCTTAAAATGCCTATAAATACACCCCTCATCACACCCACAATTCAGTTTTACAAACTTTGCCTCCCGTGGAGGTGGTGAAGTAAGTTTGTGCTTAGATTCTACGTTGATATGCGCTCCGCAACAGGTTGAAGCCCGGTTTTCCTCTCAGAGTGCAGCAAATGTCAGAGGGATGTGAAGAGAGTATTGCCTATTCGAGAACAATGGTCTACCTCTAGGGAATCTTTTTCATAGGCTCTCTGTTATCGGTCGTAGAGATTTCTTCTCCTACCTCCCTTTTCAGATCGACGAAATACTCTTATATACCATTACCTCTACTGATTCTCGTTTCAGTACTGGTTTGGCTATCCGCTTTTATGTGGAGGAGTGTCCTGGGGTAAGTATGTCTTATTCTTTGTGACACTCTGCGCTATGGTTGGGCACTTTATATGTAAAGTTCTAAATATATGTCTATAAACTTATATTTGCCTTGATTCAGGATAAACGGTATTCCTTATTCTCAGACTGTCAGTTTCATTATTGGGATAATGCATTTAATTATTTTTTCTTACCTTGAAAATTTTTTCATTTGGCCATTTTTTCCCTGCGTGCTGTTAAGCTCGCGGGGGCGGGAAATGTTCCTTTTTATTTCGATATTTTTGGCGCATTCTTTTTTTGGCGCTAAAATTTTTCGTCACTTCCGGCGCAGTCATTTTTTACCGGAAGTTGTATTCTATTACGCATGCGTATTTAGACATTTTTTTGCGCCAAAAAAATGGGGTGTCTCTTTTGTTCACATTATTTAAACATTTCTCTTCATTGCTTCTGGTTGCTAGAAGCATATTTTTTTGCATTCTTTCCCATTCCTGAAACTGTCTTTTAAGGAATTTGGTAATTTTGCTTTATATGTTGTTTTTTCTATTACATATTGCAAGATGTCTCATCCCGACCCTGGATCAAAATCTACTAATGAACAGACGTTGCCTGATGCTGGTCCTACCAAAGTTAAGTGCATATGTTGTAAACTTATGGTATCTATTCCTCCAGCTGTAGTTTGTGAAAGCTGCCATGATAAACTTTCCAATGCTGATTGTGTCTCCATTAGTAATAATCCTTTACCTGTTGTTGTTCCTTCAACATCTAATGTTCAGGATGTTTCTGTTAATGTAAAATAATTTGTTTCTAAATCTATTAGGAAGGCTCTGTCTGGAGACTGACTTCCTGTTGGAGGCGGGGCATGCAGGTAGCTGCGTGCCTCTGAGAGAGGCCTAAATCAAACACCAACATATGCATTTGTTTCCCTTGGCCATATCCAGGCTTGGGAACATGGATTCCGGTCCAGCATGGGAAGTCAAAATTGCAGCCTAAAAGTGCACGGTGGCTGGTGCACACCATTTTCTACAGGAGTTCCTGAGAAATGGACCAGAACTATTTCAGACAAGCCCTCTGCTACACTTAAGCCACTATATTAAGGGCTGGCAGAGTCTCTATGTACTGTCCCTGGCAATTGAGCTGCATCTAAAAAAAGAGGCTCTGGGCTTACCTACACAAGAGGTGTTTTATGAATAAGCCGTTTACACATTGGTATTCAGGATACAGAGTGGTGACTCTGACACTTACCTGGTTGAGTGTGCTGCATACCGGGCGGCGACCTCCTTCATCCCTGGGCGATAACTGAATGGGACACCGAAGTGCTCAGGTAGTGCTACTACCCCTGGAGATCCTAACACTGGTAGAGGAGGTGTCCCTCTCCCGAGTTGAGAGCGGAGTGGTGGCGGCGCTGAGTGGTCCACAAGGAAGTCTGGGCCCCCTGGATGGGCAAACAGTTGAAGCAATCCCTCCCTCTACAGTGTGAGTCATCGGGGGCGACACTGCACATCGCTCCTGGCTGCTGTGTGCTCAGACCCCTCCCCCGCCGACGGCTTGCACTCTAGCGGAGAAGGAATGTTTGGGGTGAATGTTTTGTCGGCTGCTCTCTTCATCGCGGGTGCGCTGTTCCGCCATAAAATAGTCCCTCTGTTTGGGATATAGCAGGGGGACTCCTCGAACACGGAACGCCACAACCTGGGTAGATTGAGCAAAGGCAAGGTACTCACGCTGAGACTCTGGATATCGGCAGCAAGGTAGCGTATCCTGATCTCTGAATTTATGCTGGGCTGGGTACTTAAAAACTTTTTTGAGCTCTCTTAACATATTGACACATTTTGCCTAAGCGCTTCAAAGCTTTCTTTATGTACTCAGCGCATTGAGCCTCTCTCCTGGATCCACAAAGTGGACTGATAGCTCATGTTGGCTGGATAAATTGGATGAACTGGCTGCAAAGACATTGCTATAAATAAGTTTAATGCTGAGATGTATGGTGAGGTATTGTAAAAGAGCTATTATCCTCTCTTGTGCTGTTAGCTCACTTATGTATATTTTGTATCAGTATAAAATTTCTCTCTGGTTCTATGTTGCTGTAGTTCAGAACGTGAGAGGTTGAGTTAAACAAACTGAATGCTGAGCTTTAATGTAAGGGAGTTAGTTTTCCTTTATGTGCTGATAGTTTATCTATGTATACCCTGCATTATTAGAAAATCCTCTCCTGTTCTAAGCTATTGTATCTTTGCTTGTAAGATGTTGTGACATAATATATGCATGGAAAGGTGGTTACAGAAGGTCACTATACATTAAAATATAGTGGCTACAACAGTTAGAAACTCTTTTCTTAATAATTAACATCTGAAAGAGCTTGTCAAGGCTAAGAGACATATACCTGAGGCATATAATATAGATCTGGTCTATCTCAAATTTGCTGTGTTAAAAAATACCAAGTCCTCTTAAGGTCTGCCTTTACTGAACTGATAGAGATAAATAATAGGATACTGAATTGTATTTACAAGATTAAGCCTAGAACTATATACTAGTGTAGACGCTTATACACAAGCTACCTTGGGTAACCCTTACTGCATTTCTCTATGCCTAGGAAACTGAGTATTTACACTGATATTTATTCACGCACGCTAATCTAGGTAAAAGTACTGTGTCACTATTTTTTTTATTTTTTTATTTTTTCTTTATTTTTTATTTTTTTTCTCTGCCTTTATATTATGATAGACACTAAAATGTTTTAGAAGTATGGAATAATTTCCACTCACTTTAGATAAAAGTAAAAACCTGGGGAATTTGAGGATTAGAAGTGACATCTGAACCCAAATATCTTATATCTTATCACTTTGTGGACAAGAAACTATCTTAACACATTAGAAAAGTCAGCACTCAGGGGAGTGCTGCATAAAGAATTTTACTCAGAGATAGGATATTAGAGTATTATAAAGTTTTTCTAGTTTTTTTTTTTTTTCTAGTTTTTTTTTTTTTATTATTATTATTTTATGTGTTCCCTACCGTGTTAAGTTGCCTAGATAATACCTAGTACTACACAGATAAATACTAGCTAGGTCTTGTTCATGGATAAATATATGCAGCAAAGGAGCTCTCCCTCCAATATGCCCCCTAAATTCCGAGAAAAAAAAGGGAGCAGCAGGAACTTAGATTCTAGCACTGTCTCCCCTTTGGAAAAAAGTGTCTCCAATCCTTCTCCCAACAATCTGATAGAATTTGCAGCTGAAGTAGCCAAAATGCTGGCACCTCAATTTGATATGATCAAACAAGAGATTAGAAATGAGATATCAGGGGGCATGTCCAAGCAGCGACTGTGGATGGTCGCATCTTCCTGGTGCTCCTGCCGATTACCTAACAACCCGCCGGTGTAGGGTATATTTTACAGAGATATAACAATTTAAAAGATCAGATCTACTGGTGTAGTGGCTTGGATTACAAGAACCGGACCATTCACTGTATTTTTGACGTTGGAGCACAGGAGTGGACAATAAAGACCTGGAGCGGCGGCTCAGGACAGGTAGCGCTACCCCCCTCGGTTTCCCGAGGGTCACTGTCAGGACTGATCTTAATAGCCATAAACATCTCACATCTTGTCAGTTTCTTAGAATATCAGGGATCCCCCTTATGTAAGAAAACCTCTAACCCCCAAGAATTTCACTGCTGCGCAACAAATATGGCTGCCGTGAAGGAAAATAATTTTCTGACCCGTATCGACGATATCATGGAGAAACTGGAACAACGTTTTCTGGGACTCATACAAAGGGCTCCTTGGGACTTTTTGGTGAAGTCACGCACGGTATACTCCAAATCAGAGAGCAGAGCGAATACTGAAGAGGTGACAGAAGTGGAGGACGGAGCCGCGGTTAAGAGCGCTCCCGCGGTTTCCCCTCCAAAAAGCAAAAGAGAGACCAAGGTTTGCTCAGGATTACATTTACAGGCTCCATCCCGAAAAAAGCTTCCCCGGAAAATCAATCAGCCTTATGCGGCTGACAAGCTTCAGAGGAGCCCTATTTACAAAGCACCTCTTAGTGCTGAATCCACATTTAAAAACAGTTACGGCGCTGGAGTGGGCAGCGCAGTAGTCTCTAGCCAAACTAAGGTGCCCAACACTTTAACCCAACATGTCCTGCGGCTAAACAGATTTGAATCAGAAGCACCCCTTATGCAGGGATATAAAGGGGGGTCCTGGCTTGAAATTGTCATTGGTGACACTGCACCCGTAACAGAAATAACACTACCATGGCGGCTGGGCATGCCTTGTTGCTCCAGCAGAAAAGACTCTAACAGACAGTACATAATGCAATACTCGGACAAGCTAAGGCCAGCCTGAAAATGTACTGGTATCGATAAATGTTGTTTTAAACTGTTGGTTTAAAAATGTTATAACCTAGTTTATATATGCACATGTTATAGCGACTGTATAAGTTGTCGCCTTCCTAAATTTTACTTCAGATGGTCATATGCATTTATTTTTGTTTGTTATTTTCTCCTTTTCTTTGGTAGCAGACTATAGGTGAGCCTTGGAACTATTTATGCATTTATGACATGCTGGAGGCATAGTGAATACATACATGCCCTTTATAATATTTGTGTTTTCTGCGGGGTTTGGGGGGGCCCCTGGGGAAACATAGAATACATTTGAAAAAGGGATTAATGATGTAGATGCTGCCTCAGAGTATAGTTAAAAAAAAAAGGGAGATAGCAATTCCAATGTCCCTCCGGGGGTCTACGGCCAGGTCCTCTGCTGGGCACATAAATACCAACTACTACTATTAACACAAGCTATACCTAACATGATAGTTCTATGAGCCATATCATATATATATGATTTTAGCCTAAGGTTTGACACACAGTTTGCTGAAAGTGTACTTATATGGCCACGCAGGCTCAACAATGTGAATTATTTAATGCTAAGAAATGGGTCTTGCAGAGGTGTGCCTCTTTTTATTTTGTTGGGGGATCCTATTTTATGACCACAAAAATAGTTATTTTTCACTGTGAGTTATGTGTTGATTGTGTATACAGTCCTGACTGATGCACCGCTATAGACATTTACCAGAAAAGGGTAGTTTCACAATGCTTTTAAATAGGGTGCTAGGTATTATATGCTTCTTCTTGCTTTATATTAAATAATATCCCCAGACGTTACTTAAGCGTATGAACAGGCCCAAGAGAGGCCTACATCTTTTTATTGGGGTCTAGTAAATGAGCACTGTGATTACTGATAAATAGCCATAGTCAGATTTGCTATAAATATTTTATGGGCTTGTACTTTTCATTTAAGACATACTACTGCATAGATATATGTTTGAGTCCTTTTAATTTGTAACAATAATGATTTATTCTATGTACAACTGCCTTATGATATGTAATCTCATTTGACCTTAATAAAGCTCTTTTGAAAAAAAAAAAAAAAAAAAATATATATAGTTTTTCTAAATGCCATAAATTCTCATGTCAATGCAATTTTCATCTAGATATTAACATATTTGGCCACAGTCCTAATTAAACAGATTTTGTGTCACTACCTGCAAAAAAAAAAAAAAAAAAAAAAAGAAATGAGATATCAAACCTCACTTTGGAGGTTAGGCAGTTCTCATCTAGACTAGATGAAATTGAGAATTGGATCTCAGATCTGGAAGATAGATTCAATGTTATTGATCCTGTAATAGATACTCATAGCAAAACTATCACATCACTGCAAGCTAAGGTTGAAGATCTTGAGGACCGATCAAGGCGTAATAATCTTAAAGTGATCGGCTTGCCTGAGTCGTCTGAATATCAAGATCTAATGAATTTTGTCACCATCACATTACCACAGGCCCTGCAGATCCCAGCTCCTGCTGCTCCCTTTCTGGTTGAAAGGGCTCATAGGATAGGCCAACGATGAGAACAGAGTGAGGCCTTGAGGCCTAGGCCAGTAATCTTTAAATTTGTCAACTTCCAGGACAAATTATTATACCTCAAACATTACAGACAATGTAACTCTCTCTCCCTAGGCTCTCATAAATTATTACTGTTCCAGGATTTCTCTTCAGAAACACTAACTAAGAGGAGAGATATGTCCTTCTTCTATGGGAGGCTACAGAAAGAGAATTACAACATCAGGTTGATTTACCCAGCAAAGTTAATAGTGCAGAAAGATGGAAATACACACACACTTAACAATGTTATGGAGGCCAAGACTTTCTGCAGGGAGGCAGGGGTTCCATGAGTAGGTCTCCAATACATCAGGAAGAGGTTCCTTGATCTCAGAATGAGAATACTATGTTACTTAGAGATGCAGAAGTGAGTACTATGGGCTCCGAACCTAGGATTATGATAGTTTCAGAAATGGTGTTTTTATGTTTTGTTGGGGGGGGGGGGGGGGGTTTGTGGGTTTGGGCTGTGTCTCTTGTGTTTGTTTTCTTGTTTTTTTTTTTTCTCTTTCCTCTTCCTCTTCCCTCTCGCGCCTCCCCTCTCCCTCGCTGTCCCTTCTTATGGGCCGCGGTCGGGAAGGGGCCTTTGTTTCTTTCCCTTAGGATGAATATAAGGAACACCTTTTACTCTTTGTTGTATACTAGACCAGCAAGGTGATTAGTAATGATGACATATAATCTGAATTTTTTATCTTGGAATATAGGGGGCATTAACTCACCAATTAAAAGGAAAGCTGTAATAAAACAAATGGGGAAACTTAACCCTGATATAGTCCTCCTACAGGAGTTACATCTTAATGCTATTGAAATACCCAAACTCAAATCCAAGTGGGTGGGGGAAGTTGTAGCGGCCCCATTTACTTCAAGGAAGAGGGGGGTGGCAATCTTATTGAATCGGAAATTAGAATATAGGATAACTAATATTGAACTAGATCCCGAAGGGAGATTTCTAATATTGGAGCTGGAAATTAAAGGTATTAGATATATACTCTGTAATATATATGGCCCCAATCAAGTTGACCATAATTTTTGGTCCATCCTACTTGTAAAATTACATAGATTTATAGGATCAAACTTAATTATTGCAGGTGATCTTAACCTACTAGCAGACCCCTTCTTGGATAACTCTAACAATAGGATGCTAAATAACAGAGGTAGAAAAATGCGGATATTGCAGAGATTATGTTCCCACCTGGGGGTGGTCGATCTATGGCGAGTACAGAACCCGGATGTGCGTTCCTATATGTGTATATCGCACGCTCAACGATCTTTTTCCCGGCTTGACTATTTTCTGGTTTCAGAAACCATGTAAGCCCGGAATTGGACCACTAGAATTGAAGACATAGCTATTTCTGACCATGCGGTTATCGCACTGGGTCTTAATGCCGTAGGCAGGCGGCTTGGTAAGAATTATATCTCTTTCCCTAGATATCTAAGTAATAATATTAAATTTCAGAACCATCTCCGATTGAAATGGACAGAATACCTTAATAATAATCTTAGTTATGTAGACAGGATTGAGACATTTTGGGAGGCTTCCAAAGCCATTTTACGCTTAGAGATTAAGTCCTATACTCTCTACTGGTCAAAAAGTTGTAGTACAGTGGCTAGACAACTAGCCAACCGGGTCAAGAACACATACAGAGCTTATATTATTAAGCGTACGAGAGAATGTTGGGAAGCCTATGTAACAGCGAAGACACTTCGGGACTCGTACTTGAAACAGATCAGTGCCCAGGAAGAACTTAGAACTAAAGCAAAGTATGGGGGGTTCACAGGTAGATCAGCAAAGTTCTTAGCAAGGTTAGTCAAGTCTTCACCTAAATATACAATTACCTCTATTAAACAAGGAGCCTTGAGATATACAAGTCATGCTGACATAGAAAAAGTTTTTTTTTACTTCTTTCAGGACTTATATAGCCAAGAGCCTATCAAACCAGATAAAAAAGAGTTATTTTGGGGAAAGATTAAAGTCCCATGTTTACCCACAGAAGCCAGAGATGCCATTAATGCTCCCATTACGGAAGAGGAAATAATTTGGGCAATCAAAAACACGAAGCCCAATAAAGCAGCGGGCCCAGATGCTCTCCCCATAGAATACTATAGAATCCTCCAACCCCAGGTGCTACCGATATTAGTTAAACTATTTAATTTTTATTTCTCTGAGAACACGAGGTGCTCCGCATCTTTCGCAGCTGCAAATATCTCACTGATCCTAAAAAAGGGGAAAGATCCTGAATTACCAAGCTCCTTTAGACCTATCTCGGTCTTAAACACCGATTATAAGCTGCTCGCGGCTATTATAGCCCTACGACTAAAACCACACATGGGCGACCTAGTCCATGAGAATCAATATGGTTTCATGCATGGTCGTAAGCCGGTAAGGAACACAAGGAAACTACTAATTTTGATTGAATCCTTTTGGAACATATATAAAACTAAGGAATCTCATGAAAGTATAGACAAGGCTATCTTAACAGTCGATGCAGAAAAGGCTTTCGATAGGGTCAGTTGGGATCATCTGTTTTCCACGCTAGATAAATTCGGGTTTTCGGGTCCTTTCAATAATTATATACGTTTAATCTATAGTACTCCCTCTTCCGCGGTGATTATCAATAACGCGTCTACTCAGCGATTCAATCTATTCAGAGGGACTAGACAGGGTTGTCCACTCTCTCCCTTCTTGTTTAATCTTAGTATAGAACCTTTGGCCATTCAACTACGGCAAGAACTTGAGGGGATTTCATTAGCGGGTGAGAAGTTGATCCTTCTCTATGCGGATGATTTGATTCTATTTCTATCTAATCTTAAAGTATCACTACCTACTCTACAGAGTATTACTCAATAGTTTGGGGAAATCTCAGGGTTCAAGATTAATACCTCTAAATCTGAATTAATGTGGATAGATAAAAATCCCTTATTGCAGGTAAACCATCCTTTCAGAGAGGTCTCCCAGATTACATATTTGGGCTTACGGTTATTCAGAAACCCGGAGGAATGGTACGGATTAAACTATAAGTCAGTGATGGATTCTTGCAAAAAGAAGCTGGACGAATGGACCAGGCTACCTATTTCATTAACGGCGCGGGTGACTTTGATTAAATCAGTCATTTTCCCAAAGCTCCTCTATATTATGCAAAATATTCCATGGTTTCTACACAAGAAAGATATCACTATATATAATAAGGCCTGCTCCAAATTTTTATGGAACGGCAAAAGACCACAGATTGCCTCATATAGGCTTATGAATTCTAAGCTTTCAGCAGGCTTAGCACTTCCTAATATCCAGACATACAATCTGGTCATTATAGCTAGATTTGCACTAGATTGGCTAACTGCGAAGGAACAAATTACTTCTTTCACCTGGGAATCACAGTTTGTGGCTCCATTCAATCTGAAGGCTCTCTTGCACTGTCCACTTACCTCAATCCCATCTAACATATTTTATTTAGATACCTTTAAGAATGTCATTATTGAATGGCAAAGGCTATGTATAGAAGTGGGGAATTCTCCACATGTTTCACAATATCTACCTATAGTGGGCAATCCAGAATTTAGCCCGGGCCTCTCTAATCGGATATTCAAGGATTGGGAGACAAAAGGTCTCCAAACCTTATGTCAGTTACGGGATGCATCAGGATATACATTATTATTTCAAGAAATTGCATCTCGGTTTGATATAGGGACACGTGAGTTTTACGCCTACCTGCAAGTTAGACACTTTCTCCAGGAGATGCTCACGAATTATGGGAATGACTGGTCCTTGGGTGAGCTGCAGCCTAGGATTTCAATGTATGCAGCAGGAATATATGCAATTTCCCCTCTATACTTACTATTAAATGAGAAAGCATCAAAATTACAAGTAGACGAGATGGTTGTTAAATGGGCTACTGTATTTCCAGATTGTCAGGATAATGGCATACTTATTCTCTGCACTGTCCCTTTAAAGCATCCTGCTCCCATTAACATCAGCCTATTTAAGGCCCCTCCCAGCATTTTCACATTGCTTAGTATTGAAGTTTGTCTTAAACCTTAACCTGAGCCTGCTCTCTGTGAGATTTATCTTACTACTTCTGTTTGTTGGATTCCTCTACTCCACCTAACTGGATTTCTGTTGTCATCCTCTCCTTCCTGCCTGCTTCTCCCTCAGAAGATTCAGCTATTTCAAAAGCCTCATTCCTACCTTTACCTCTAACTCAGTTTCCCCTGCAGCTCACCGGCCTTGGGATTCACCTTTCACAGAGCTCCTCTTCCTCATGCTGTGACGTCATCAGCCAGCTGCTACTGAGCTTCCCTGCTCCCTCTGGCAAGTCGCCATTACAACCCGGTGTTTGCAACTATCATTATAACAGTTCTGTTAGCGGTAAGCCAGTCTCTGAATTTTTACTTTGCTGCTATACTCTTAGATTAGTATCTCAGTTGCTGCTGTTATTTTCTGTGACTTTTAGTTCATTCCCTCATATCCTGCTGTTTTACCGTAACTCTGTTCACAATAGCAATTGCTTATTTTTTCTATGATCATAGTACCATTTTTTCCTTGCTTATTTATTTTTTACCTTTATTAATGTTAAAATCTCAGGTTTATCTGAGCATACCCCTGCTGCATTTACTTTCTCACAGTGACTACCCAGACACATGTGGCAGCCATAGGGAATATGCTCAATTACTGCCTGTATACTAAAACTTTGCAATAAGGAATAAGGTTTTACAAAGCTGCCTAATTCCTAAATTTTGTTTTACCTTTTCACTCTGTTGCAAACAACCATACAATTTTTATTGTTTTTTCATTCCAGCAGTTGTGGTCCAAATAACTAAGCTGCACACATTTTTTCTTTCTTAGTTGTGCCTGACACAGATATAGATGAGCAGATTATTATAGGGAGTTTTAAAATAACGCAACAGACCTGGGTTCCAACAGCATGGAGGGAATCACAAATAAAAGTCGGGTTACATAGATACCTTACACCTGCTGTTCTAACCAAATGGTATAAAACACAGGTTCTATGCCCTAGATGCTCAATTACAGGTGCTGATCTTTTTCACTGTCTATGGAGTTGCCCCAAGGTATGTCAATACTGGGGTAAAATCATATTTTGGATGACGGTAGTTTTGAAGATGGATCATAAAATTTCCCCTATTGAGATCTTTTTTTTGGTAAAATACCGGGACACATTTAAGAACTATAGCCTGATAAACACCATTATACTAACCGCACGTAATCTTATCTTTAAAGCATGGAAAGCATCTTCTACACCTACAATGGCACAATTTAAAAGGGCTCTGACGGATCAATTTATAACAGAACAGATTAATGTACCTTATCCACAAGATAAACACTTAGTAGTACTCTTTAAGAAATGGGAGATATTTGTAAGATCTTTGCCCCTAATACATCAAAAAAAATTAATCAAACCAATTAGAAATTCAGAATTTATACAGATGAACATTTTGGCAGGCCATTTCCCTGGAGAATGGGCAACAGACACTGAGTGAGAGGTTGGGGAGGGATGGGGACGAGGGGACGGGAAGAGATAATTTATTTATTTACTTTTCTTTTTTTTTTTTTTTTTTGTCTTGTCGTGTCTTGTTTTCTTTTGTCGTGTTTTAATTTGTTTTGTTTTGCTTATATAATGTGGGGGGGGGGTGAAAAGGGGGAAAGCAACTAAGATGAAGAAAGTCTAGCTAGCTTACAAAGGTTTATTTGGTTACACCCTACACTTTCAGTCATTTTGAATAATCATTTTATTTAAGGTTGTAAGAAGGGTATTTAATTACGCACGGGCCCTTCTGGCTCCCCGCTATGGTTTACCTTGTTTGTATTTAATTATGTATGGACCAGTGTATAATTACTGTGTTATCTATTTTCTGTCTTTTGGTAACCATTAATGTTGTAGATTTCTCTGTTTTGGTTATAAATAAAGTTAAAAAAAAAAAAGGAAGGCTCTGTCTGTTATTCCTCCTTCCAATAAACGTAAAAGGTCTTTCAAGACTTTTCACATCTCAGATGAGTTTGTAGGTGACCGTCATCATTCTGACTTATCTGATTCTGATGAGGTTTTTTCTGGATCAGAAGATTCTACTATAGATATTGATTCTGATAAATCCTCATATTTATTTAAAATGGAGTTTATTCATTCATTACTAAAAGAAGTTTTGATTGCATTAGATATGGAGGAATCCAGTCCTCCTGATACTAAAGCTGCTAAACGTTTAAATTTGGTTTATAAGCCTCATGTGTTAATTCCGGAAGTTTTTCCTGTTCCTGATGCTATCTCAGATGTGATTGCTAGGGAATGGGATAGTTTGGGTACTTCATTTACTCCTTCTCCAAGGTTTAAGAAATTGTACCCTGTGCCATCTGATAGATTGGAGTTTTGGAATAAAATCCCTAAAGTCGATGGAGCTATCTCTACCCTTGCTAAACGTACTGCTATTCCTACGGCAGATAGCACTTCGTTTAAAGATCCTTTGGATAGAAAGATTGAATCTTTTTTAAGAAAAGCTTATTTATATTCAGGCAATTTACTCAGACCTGCTATATTTTTGGCTGATGTTGCTGCAACTTCAACTTTTTGGTTGGAGACTTTAGCGCAACAAGTAACAGATCATAATGCATATAGCATTGTTAAACTTCTCCAACATGCTAATAATTTTGTCTGTGATGCCATTTTTGATATCATTAGAAATGATGTCAGGTATATGTCTTTAGCTATTTTAGCCAGAAGAGCTTTATGGCTTAAATCTTGGAATGTAGATATGACTTCAAAGTCAACTTTTCTTTCTTTCTCCTTCCAAGGTAATAAGTAGTTTGGTTCTCAGTTGGATTCGATAATTTCAACTGTTACTGGAGGGAAGGGTGCTTTTTTGCCCCAGGGCAAAAAATCCAAAAGTAATTTTAGGGCTGCTAATCGTTTTCGTTCCTTTCGTCAAAATAGAGAGCAAAAGCCCGACCCTTCTCCTAAAGGAACGGTTTTCGGTTGGAAACCTAATCCAGTCTGGAATAAATCCAAGCCTTTCAGAAAGTTAAAACCTGCTCCTAAATCCACATGAAGGTGCGGCCCTCATTCCAGCGCAGCTGGTAGGGGGCAGGTTACGATTTTTCAAAGATGTTTGGAGCAATTCGATTCACAATCCTTGGATTCAGAACATTGTTTCTCTAGGGTACAGAATAGGTTTCAAGGTAAGACCACCTGTGAGAAGATTTTTTCTCTCACGCATTCTGGTAAACCCAATGAAGGCTCAGGCGTTTCTGAAATGTGTTTCAGACCTAGAGTTAGCTGGGGTAATTATGCCAGTTCCAGTTCTGGAACAGGGTCTGGGGTTTTATTCAAATCTATTCATTGTGCCAAAGAAAGAGAATTCTTTCAGACCAGTTCTGGATTTAAAAATATTGAATCGATATGCAAGGAAACCAACATTCAAAATGGTGACTATAAGAACTATTCTGCCTTTTGTTCAGCATGGGCATTATATGTCTACAATAGACTTACAGGATGCATACCTGCATATTCCTATTCACTCAGATCACCACCAGTTTCTGAGAGTCTCTTTTCTAGACAAGCATTACCAGTTTATTGCCCTTCCATTCGGTCTAGCAACTGCGCCAAGGATCTTTTCGAAGGTTCTAGGTGCCCTTCTCTCTGTAATCAGAGAACAGGGTATTGCGGTATTTCCTTATTTGGACGATATCTTGGTACTCGCTCAGTCTTTACATTCTGCAGAATCTCACACTAATCAACTTGTGTTGTTTCTTCAAAGACATGGTTGGAGGATCAATTTACCAAAAAGTTCTTTGATTCCTCAGACAAGAGTAACCTTTTTAGGTTTCCAAATAGATTCAGTGCCATGACTCTGTCTCTGACAGAAAAGAGACGTCTGAAATTGGTTTCAGCCTGTCGAAACCTTCAGTCTCAATTGTTCTCTTCGGTAGCATTATGCATGGAGATTTTAGGTCTCATTACTGCTGCTTCGTACGCGACCCCTTTTGCTCGTTTTCATACGAGACCACTTCAGCTTTGTATGCTGAACCAGTGGTGCAGGGATTATACAAGGATATCACAAAAAATATCCTTAAATCCGAATGTTTGATCATCTCTAACTTGGTGGATGGATCACCATTGTTTAATACAAGGGGCCTCTTTTGTTCGTCCAACCTGTACTGTGATCTCAACAGATGCAAGTCTTTCAGGTTGGGGAGCTGTATGGGGATCTCTGGCAGCGCAGGGGGATGTCAATCATCAAGGTGGGACTCACAGTCCTCAAGCTATGAGAGAAGTATCTCGGATACTGGTATGGGCAGAATCCAGCTCCTGTCTAATTTCTGCAGTTCACATCCCAGGTGTAGACAATTGGGAAGCGGATTATCTCAGTCGCAAGACGTTACATCCGGGAGAATGGTCTCTTCATCCAGAGGTTTTTCTACAGATTGTGCAAATCTGGGGTCTCCCAGAAATAGATCTGATGGCCTCTCATCTGAACAAGAAACTTCCCAGGTATCTATCCAGATCTCGGGATCCTCAGGCGGAAGCAGTGGATGCGTTATCAATTCCTTGGAATTATCATCCTGCTTATATCTTTCCGCCTCTAGTTCTTCTTCCGAAAGTAATCTCCAAAATTCTAATGGAGCGCTCATGTGTACTGCTGGTGGCTCCAGCATGGCCACACAGGTTTTGGTTTGCGGATCTCGTTTGGATGGCTAGTTGCCAACCTTGGACACTTCCGTTAAGACCAGACTTTCTATCTCAAGGTCCTTTTTTCCATCAGGATCTCAAATCATTAAATTTGAAGGTATGGAAATTAAACGCTTAATTCTTAGTCATAGAGGTTTCTCTGACTCAGTGATTAATACTATGTTACAGGCTCGAAAATCTGTCTCTAGAAAGATTTATTATCGGGTTTGGAAGACTTACATCTCTTGGTGTTCTTCTCATAAATTCTCATGGCATTCTTTTAGAATTCCTAGAATTTTACAATTTCTTCTGGATGGTTTGGATAAAGGTTTGTCTGCAATTTCCTTGAAAGGACAAATATCTGCTCTTTCTGTTCTTTTTCATAGAAAGATTGCTCATCTTCCTGATATTCGTTGTTTTGTACAGGCTTTGGTACGTATCAAACCTGTCATTAAGCCAATCTCTCCTCCTTGGAGTCTTAATTTGGTTTTGTCAGCTTTACAGGCTCCTCCGTTTGAGTCTATGCATTCTCTGGACATTACATTACTTTCCTGAAAAGTATTGTTCCTTTTAGCTATCTCTTCTACCAGAAGAGTCTCTGAGTTATCTTCTCTTTCTTGTGAATCTCCTTTTCTGATTTTTCATCAGGATAAGGCAGTGTTGCAGACTTCATTTCAATTTTTGCCTAAGGTTGTGAATTCTAACAACATTAGTAGAGAAATTGTTGTCCCTTCATTATATCCTAATCCTAAGAATTCTAAGGAAAGCTCATTACATTCGTTGGATGTAGTTAGAGCTTTAAAATATTATGTTGAAGCTACTAAAGATTTTAGAAAGACTTCTAGTCTATTTGTTATCTTTTCTAGTTCCAGGAAAGGTCAGAAGACTTCTGCCATTTCTTTGGCGTCTTGGCTAAAGTCTTTGATTCATCATGCTTATGTGGAGTTGGGTAAGTCCCCGCCTCAAAGGATTACAGCTCATTCTACTAGGTCAGTCTCTACTTCCTGGGCTTTTAGGAATGAAGCTTCTGTTGATCAGATTTGCAAAGCAGCAACTTGGTCTTCTTTGCATACTTTTACTAAATTCTACCATTTTGATGTGTTTTCTTCTTCTGAAGCAGTTTTTAGTAGAAAAGTACTTCAGGCAGCTGTTTCTGTTTGATTCGTCTGCTTATAATTTCAGTTTTTTTCATTATAAGATTAAAACTTTTTGATTTGAGTTGTGGATTCTTTTTTTCAGCGGAACTGGCTGTCTTTATTGTATCCCTCCCTCTCTAGTGACTCTTGCGTGGAAGTTCCACATCTTGGGTATCTACTATCCCATACGTCACCAGCTCATGGACTCTTGCTAATTACATGAAAGAAAACATAATTTATGTAAGAACTTACCTGATAAATTCCTTTCTTTCATATTAGCAAGAGTCAATGAGACCCACCCTTTTTTTGTGGTGGTTATTATTTTTTTGTATAAAGCACAATTATTCCAATTCCTTAAATTTTTTTGATGCTTTTGCTCCTTTTTTATCACCCCACTTCTTGGCTATTCGTTAAACTGAATTGTGGGTGTGGTGAGGGGTGTATTTATAGGCATTTTAAGGTTTGGGAAACTTTGCCCCTCCTGGTAGGAATGTATATCCCATATGTCACTAGCTCATGGACTCTTGCTAATATGAAAGAAAGGAATTTATCAGGTAAGTTCTTACATAAATTATGTTTTTTTGTATTTTATTGTACCCTATGTTATCAATGCAATGTCTTGTGGACCCAGGACATACTTGAAAATGAGAGAAATCTCAATGTATCCTTCCTGGTAAAATATTTTATAAATAAATATATATATATATATATATATATATATATATGTATACAAACATATACATATATATTTAAATTTGCTGCCCATCGCTGAGCAAGTTACTGCCTTCGCTGCGCTGTGTATGATGGCATGAAAATGAGGCTCCCATTGGAGCTATGGAAGTGTGCTCTTGTGAGCGAAATGCTTCATTGCAATGCGATTATGAGGTCCCATTTGCATTGCACCTAACTCGTAATACCAGCGCATATTTGCGTGCACTAGTATTGCAAATAGGAGTGCAAATATTACTTTACTGAAAGCGATATTTAGCGCTCCATTTGTAATCTGGCCCTTAATTGCTAATGTCAACATTTCATTGCTGATACTGGTAATTTTGCTTTTAGGAGGCTTTTGTATTAATTGCACTTGAATATCTTCAAGGGTTAGCCAGTTTTATATTGTGCCTTGTGATCTGTCATCTGACTTTACTGTTTTCCCCCGGGGTTAACTTTGTGTGCCCTATATAGGGCCAGATTACAAGTACTGCGGTATAGTTAGCGCGAGTTCACACTAACTTGTGTGCATATTGCTAGTTGAAAGTAAACGCTAGAGCAAACACTTTTAGCACACCTCGGGTTTGCGTAAGTGGAGACAGCGTAAAGTGTAAGAGTTAAAAAAAATATGTGCACCAAACACAACATAAATACATTAAAATAAAGTGCTACATAAACACTATTAAAACATTTTCATATAAATATTAATATAACATTTATATATAACAGTATATGGTATATGACAAGGTGATTGAATGGAAAGGGCTATAATGTATATGTATACATATATATGTATCTAAATATGTGTATGTGTGTAAATATATGTATATATATGTATATATATATATATATATATATATATATATATATTTATTTATTTATATATGTATACATGTTTACACATATAAACACACACATATATATATATATATATATATATATATATATATATATATATATATATATATATAGTGTGTATATATACACACATGTATGACCATATATACACACACATATATATATAATATATATATATATATATATATATATATATATATATATATATATATATATATGGTATAGTAGCACTCCAGCTTCAAATAGCTCCGTGAGCTCTCCTTACCCCGGGTGTACTTCAAGAGTATAGATAAAGCAGCAAAGAGGAAGCCACTCAAACGGCTGGGTAATATCTGGACCAATGTGCTGACCAGACACTTATCTAGTTAAAAAGACCTTAATATGTGTAAAAGTCAAGTTTAAAAGCCCATTAAAAGGAATTGGCAGTAAAAATCTTAATTTATTACAAATAGCATAAAAACATATAAACAAATAATAATAATAATATATAAGATCCGGATCTAGTGAGTCTCCAAATAATGCAATAATTCTCCAGAAATGTGATATGGATAAAGTCCAAAGAGTACCTGGTTAAAAGTCACAAAGTCACAAAGAATTTATCCTCCAGGTGTTGGCGATAGTAGAATTAAAGTGATGAAGATGATGATGAAATCAAATAATGATAGAATCAAAAATTGTAGAAGGTGTGTAGAAAAAAATTAGAAAAAATGTGAAAAAATTCCATTTAAAATTATGATGAGTAAACCAAATAAGTGACCATATGTATATATATATATATATATGAATAAAAACCAAAAAATCAAAAAATCATACACGTGTTTAAAAGTGATTGAAAAAAGGAAAAAAGAAGAAAAAAGCAAAAATTGTAAAAAATCAGTGAGACCAAAAAACATACACAGAGTTTTCCAAAGGTGGTTCTAGTATTTGTTGTGTCTGTAAATCGTATTTGGTGCAGTATCCTATTAAAAAAAAACAACATAGTGTAGATAGTACAAATAAAATAACAATAATTGGAATATTGCTTACCCAATATCGATGCGTTTCGGCCCCTATGAGGCCTTTTTCAAGACATGCAATTGTGTGACACAATTGGCCTTATATAGGGTAAGCAATCAAACAAACAAAGCTAATTTTGGCACCAAAACCGTGACTTTTTGGGCCACCCACTTCCTGTTTGTATTGTTTTGTGGATAAAAAGATCTAACTACATTAAGAATATTAAAATTATTAAAAATAGGGCTGTGTGCACTACTTCAATGTGTATATATAATTGTGTTCAGTATGTATAAAATTATATCTTAATTTAATCATGAGTCATATCCAAATTTGTGTAATATTAAAAATAACGATGTTAATGACATCACTTCCGGTTTCGTCAAAACCGGAAGTCTACCAGAGTTAAATTCTATTAAAATACTTGGTTACTGATTCAATTGAATAAGAACCTATCAGTGAAGGCCCAAAAGCTAACTTATCATTGATAGTTCGCTAGTTTAAAAATGGTCAAACATAAATTGTACAGGTTGTGTTTCACCGTTATTACGCCAAAGCCGGAAGTCTCAAACCGTCACTTCCGGTTTTTGGCACACAACGGTCTTATGGAACCAATCAGAGATTTTAATAATGGTCAGGGGATATTAAGCTTGTAATGTTAATTTTGTAGTAGGAGCTAACTGAGGCAGCACAAGCATAGAAGTTACTTTACCGTATGTATACCTCATGTTATTCCAGAATCGCCAAACCGGAAGTCCAGAAATATCACTTCCGGCTTCGGTCGAAGAACGGCTAAAACATACTTTAGTGTTAATTAGATATTTAGTGAACCTTATATGGTATCTAACCCTCAGGCAAGTGTTGTGAGCCCTAAAATCGGGGTTGGGGACGTCCAAACTTAGAGTATAACTCTGTTTCATATTCGCCAAACCGGAAGTCTTAAAATCTCACTTCCGGTTTCGACTGAAAATGGCTGGGCATTTGAATCATTCTATGTGTACCTCACTTGCTGAGTCTGGCTTAGAGGCCGTGAAGATAATGATCCTTAATATTTGCTCATCTTAATTTGAGGAGGTCATCCAATTCATAAATATAGACATCAACCATAAAAACATTGTGTATACAATCAGACAGTTGAAACCAATAGGAGTGCATATGTATATATATCATAAAATAAAATCTAATTATGCGAAGAATACATAAACCACATTTCTGACAATAAGGGCTAAAAAGAATAGTAAGTAATAGCTAAAAATATATATATATATTTGGTGTTTATGTCCACCCTAAAATTATATGGTCGTTATCCATATATAAATGTATTTATCACATATATGTGTTAGTTATACCAGTTAAAAGGTCAATAAATAAAAATGTGACATCAATTTATATTAATTTATAACATGTACCATCAGTATTTAACACAATTTATAACATGTAACATCAGTTTTGTACAGAATATATATATATATATATATATATATATATATATATATATATATATATATATATATATATATATTTTGCTCAAAAGAGCAGTCCCAAATTTACACAATGAACCATTAAAAGAAATACAAATAAATAAAGAGAACTTATATCTAACTTCAAACAGGATAAATCACTCACATCATATAAAATTGGATACACATCATATAAAATTGAAGTTATAAGGAGTAATAAAAACAGAACAGTAATCTTAAAACCAATCTTGAGAATATATCTAAAATCCTAACTCAACATCCCTGATGTAAAAGTCCAGTAAAAACATAACTCATATGTATACATTCCAAAATCCTTAAAAAAGGGGTCAGAGGTGACCAAATAGTGAAATGGGCATCATAACTCAGACTGTACCTATATTTAAAAGTGGGAACAATCTTATTTACTGAAAGAGCGTTATGTATATTTATTTTAAATTCCTAAGACCGATGATGGAGGTGCCTTATAGACAAATACGGAGTAAAACCTTAAGGCTTAGTGATGGTGGAGGGATAACTCGCAACATATAAAACTCACATCATATAAACCTGACTAAAAGTCGCATAAAACCATATAAAACCAGAGTGCTGATAAAAACGACCTAGAGGTAGAGGAATCATTAGAGACAGGTTAAAATATGCTAGAGATCAAATTAACATAAGTGTACTAGATCCTCTTTATTGTTTAATCCTTTTGGGTGTAGACAATCTAATAAAAATATCCATTTAATTTCTGTGGTTAAAAGCTTTTTTTCGTGGTTTCCACCTCTCCAGTTCTTCTTTACTTTTTGTATGCCTATATACTTTAAATCTTTGATGTTTCCCTTTTGTTATGTTTTGTAGTAAAATGTCTATTTTTAATAAGTTTAATATTCTTAATGTAGTTAGATCTTTTTACCCACAAAACAACACAAACAGGAAGTGGGTGGCCCAAAAAGTCACGGTTTTGGCGCCAAAATTAGCTTTGTTTGTTTGATTGCTTACCCTATATAAGGCCAATTGTGTCACACAATTGCATGTCTTGAAAAAGGCCTCATAGGGGCCGAAACGCGTTGATATTGGGTAAGCAATATTCCAATTATTGTTATTTTATTTGTACTATCTACACTATGTTGTTTTATTTTTTATAGGATACTGCACCAAATAGGATTTACAGACACAACAAATACTAGAACCACCTTTGGAAAACTCTGTGTATGCTTTTTGGTCTCACTGATTTTTTACAATTTTTGCTTTTTTCTTCTTTTTCCTTTTTTCAATCACTTTTAAACACGTGTATGATTTTTTGATTTTTTTTATTTTTTGGTTTTTATACATATATATATATATATGGTCACTTATTTGGTTTACTCATCATAATTTTAAATGGAATTTTCCCACATTTTTTCTACATTTTTTCTACACACCTTCTACAATTTTTGATTCTATCATTATTTGATTTCATCATCATCTTCATCACTTTAATTCTACTATCGCCAACACCTGGAGGATAAATTCTTTGTGACTTTGTGACTTTTAACCAGGTACTCTTTGGACTTTATCCATATTACATTTCTGGACAATTATTGCATTATTTGGAGACTCACTAGATCCGGATCTTATATATTATTATTATTATTATTATTTGTTTATATGTTTTTATGCTATTTGTAATAAATTAAGATTTTTAATGCCAATTCCTTTTAGTGGGCTTTTAAACTTGACTTTTACACATATTAAGGGCTTTTTAACTAGATAAGTGTCTGGTCAGCACATTTGTCCAGATATTACCCAGCCGTTTGAGGCGCTTTATACATATTCCCTATTATCTGACAGTTAATCCGAGGCCAGCTAGGAGGCCTCACGTATAAAGCTTAAGAGTAATCACCTGTGGCGCTCAATCTTTATGTTCAATTTCTATCCGTTACTACCTAGCCTAGAATTAAGCAGCCAGGGTTTGCATTTCTAACTATAACCAATAGTTTCAGTCGAGTCCCCGATTTACGTATTCAACACACAAGGATAACAAGGGCACTATATAGGCAAGCTCCTCATTAGTTTCAATTATTTAAGATACTGTATTTAATTTTAGTATCTATATTTTATATTCCTTTGAGGAGTGGTGCTAGCATCTAATACTGAACTTGCAGAAAGATTGGGATGTAATCCCTGGAAAGAAATGCTATGTAGCACTCTCTGCCCAGACTGGGGTAGAGCCACTGATACCTTTTAAAATATAACCTTTATTTTTCACTTTAAAAAGAATGGGTGGACACAAACAAATTAAAATATCTCTATCTCTATATGGCTGGCGGCAATTGTTTCAGGTTATTATCAAACTATTCAAGTGACCGGTTGATTCTCTAATACTTTTATATGTAATTTTGTTAGATCAATCGGTACTCCATTGTATTGGTCAAATATGGTTAATAAGAGCCTTGTAATGGGTGTTTATGATATTTTGATGTCTCATATATTTTTTGAGGCTTGTATTGGTGTAGAATTGGTTGGAATCAAGCCTGAGTGACAGCAGGGATTATCAAGTTTTATTCACGTTTGTACATAGATCTTGGTTGTGGTTAAGTATTTTGAAATTCACTTTACTTTATTGTGTTGGTGTACAGATGCCCTGGTTTGGGTATCACTTATATTCAGAGTTTATTTGTATATTCCACTTATATTTTATAATAGATTCCGTGACCATACATTTGAGATCTGTTATTTTTCTCACTCCTTGGAAATAAAGTGATCCTGTATTTATATTGCATGTATTTTTTTATACACTCTTAGATAATTAATTAAATAATAACACCAGTGTGCATGAATTTCTTGATACTGATAGTTTTCTTTCTAAGCCCCACTGTTCACAATGTTTCTTTTTATAGTTACCCTTATTCTTGTGTTGTGGCTAGACTACTATATGTATATCTGTCTCATTCCTTCCTAGGCACTCAGAGACTGTTTTTAATTATAATTGCAGCATCCACCTTGGGATTTGGTTCCATTTAATAGTAATTTAGCTTTTTGTGTTAGGTGTATTACTAAGGTGGCTGCATAAATTCTGTGATCATATAGTCTAGATTTGTTATATATCTTACTACTTGATAATACAATAATCGTGTGTATGTATTACATATGCTTATTCAAACACTCTTAGGTAATTTGTTAAGTAATGCTGCCTGTGTGCATATATTTCTATACTTGATGATATACTATATGAGCCCCCCTGAACACCAATAGGAGAGAACTCCTAAAAAAGAAAAACAAATTAAAGGACAATAAATCAAGATTGATCTTAACTTACACTTCACAGACCAACCAAATCAAAGAAATCATCCAAAAGCATTGGCATATTTTAACATCCGATCCAGCATTGAGAGTGCAACTGGGAGAAAAACCAGAGATTGGATACAGATGAGCAAAAAATATGAAAGACATGTTAACACAAAGTCATTATAGCAGCAAGAGAACAATAACTGCCTTCACTCCAGGTTCCTTTAAGTGTGGAACATGCTCCACATGTCAGTATATTAAGAAAACCAACATCATAATGAATAGGTTTGGTCAAACTCATAGAATCAACAAATACATAAGCTGCAACACTCAGGGGGTAGTCTATGTATTACAATGCACTTGCCAACTATATTATGTAGGCATGACGACCCGTAAGATAAGAGTTCGCTTAATGGAACATCTTAGAAATATCAAAAATGCCAGAAAAGATGTGGATGATGGCAAAGCCATAACCAGTGTGGCATCACACTTTCTATTTAAGCACAATTCTAGCCCCAAAGGTCTCCAATGTTGGGGAATAGAACACATCAAACTAGGAGTAAGGGGAGGAGACATAGAAGCAGCTCTGCTCAAAGCTGAGAGCAAGTGGATATATTTACTAAATACTGTACATCCAAATGGAATAAATGAAAATAACAACTTTTTTGTATTCCTATAAGAAATGGAAACAACAATTCCTGTATATTCCTATAGCGATGTATACATAGTTTTAAATACAGAAAAAAAATGAACCAAAACATATATACAAACAAAAACAATTTCAAGAACCCATGAAGAGTGGGCAATGGGATAAGGGGAAGATAAACAAGCTTTAAATAGTATCATTTAAATTTAAAATGCATTAATATCATTTTTTATCACATCACTTTATAAGGCACAATAGAGCACAATCACTAAGGTAACACCACAAGTTCACTTTGGAATACACACTGTTTTGAGAGCACCATAATGAATATGACACCAAGTAAGGTATTTAATAAGTAAAAGAGAATAATTTAATATAAATATTGTAAATACACCGACCCAATGTATGATAAACTAAAACGACACCCAAGGCACTAAAAACCAATAGAATAATTCACAAAAACACAAGCCAAAACAAGAATAAGTTAGATGGGTATGTAAGCACCAAAAACACAAAGGATGCTATCTCCTTTCAATATGAGCACATAGGCACACATGGAAGCACCAAAAACACAAAGGATACTAGTTCCTTTCAAAATGAGCACACAGGCAACAATCTCACTAAGAATCTCAATTCAATGAAAAATTAAACCACACATTAATACTTGAATTGAAGTATAATCAATACAGTTAAATTAAATACAAAGATTTAAACCAATTTCACTCAAGAACTAAACAAATATTTGAAAGTACAACATTTATATAAGAGCACATTTTGAACATATAGTATACACTGCTAATCCAAAATAAACCAATAACACTGAACATAAATTCAAAATACACAATATATACCTCAAATAGATCCATAGATGCAATTATATACACAAAAATAAGTCAAAAACAAGATTTGAGAGAAAAAAAGCAAGAAATATTACATAATTCAATAGTAATTATACAAACACACAGACAGTGAAAAATAGTAAACACATATATACAGGAAAACGATGATCATATAATCTCATGCAGGGGAACAATACTACCAATGCCCTTAGTATGATTATTATAGTCATTGATCATAGTCGTGTTATTGTTAATCATGTGATTTATTAAAAAATGAGGGTTATTAAAAATAATGTGGTTAGATCTAGACAGTTAAATCATGTGAGAGAAGAAAATGAACAACTAAAGAACGCAATACTACCAATAACAACACTCCTTTTCAGAAGAAGATATTACATCAATAAGGATAAAAACAACACAAGACCACTGTTAAGAAGAACACAAACTAACTATACACTCTGAATTGAGACATATACAATTATGAGTAAACAGTGAATCTAGATATAAACAAAATATGTTGATCACAACATCTATATAAGCAATGTTATTTGAAATATAGTATAAAACAGGAGGAAAACACATCAACATAACAGTATAACAAACGGCATATCTATGATCTATCGAATTTACTGTAAGAATGAGCATTGGTATAGAAACAGAAGATCGGAGAAATTAAGCAGAGAAACAGGTCCACCTTAAATTACAAAATCAGTAGTCAACCTTAAAACAAAATACAACATCAGATACATTGATCCCAATAGGCTGTACATACAAGATTGACAGCCGAGATCAACGAATGAAAATACGGTAGAGGCGGAACTTCCGCAATTGAAAATAAATAAAGGCTTTGAAAATCGGCGGCCCGCCACCTTTGATAAAGCCGTAACTGGCGAAACGCGTCAGGGGGGTTGCGTGGGATGATGGGGTCCCACTAAAGTGTTATATGTGTGTTTTAATTTAATCTATCTCAAATAGCGAAAATTTGAATAAGTAATGGGGATTATATTAGACAGTGCGTGAGTGCATGTTGGCGTCTAATTGTTTAACTGTGATAAGAACCTGAATAGAATTAATGGGTAACTTTATTTAAACAAATAACCCAAGTGCATTCTCACTAGTGTCAAAAAGGGACTTGGCTAAACAGAAGCATCGGTTGCCAACAGATTTACAACCGAACAAGACCCCGTATTAGTGACAAGACTGCCAAACCCAGCTGTAGTGAAAACAGCGCAGAGCGGCAGTTAGGGAATTATCGTAAATATTATTATAGTAATTCATAAGGGCATAGTACCGGGTTGTTGGTAATCCGGAAGATTCACCTAGTAGCATAATCAATAGTTACAGTTTAAATAGTATTGAGTGAAATCGAACTCAAAGGTGGAAGCTTTAATTGCAATGACAACCAATGTCTGAGTCCCCAGCAAGGAACCAGAGTTAGAGTGTTGCAACATTGTGTACTGATAATAACACTTTACAATTACATAATACGTGTGGTGTAAAAGTAATAACAAAAAATACAGCAGCCTAGCCACCCCACAAATAAGGGTAACCTTAAAGAAAATATTGTTAACAGGGGGGCTCATATAGTATATCATCAAGTAAAGAAATATATGCACACAGGCAGCATTACTTAACAAATTACCTAAGAGTGTTTGAATAAGCATATGTAATACATACACACGATTATTGTATTATCAAGTAGTAAGAGATATAACAAATCTAGACTATATGATCACAGAATTTATGCAGCCACCTTAGTAATACACCTAACACAAAAAGCTAAATTACTATTAAATGGAACCAAATCCCAAGGTGGATGCTGCAATTATAATTAAAAACAGTCTCTGAGTGCCTAGGAAGGAATGAGACAGATATACATATAGTAGCCTAGCCACAACACAAGAATAAGGGTAACTATAAAAAGAAACATTGTGAACAGTGGGGCTTAGAAAGAAAACTATCAGTATCAAGAAATTCATGCACACTGGTGTTATTATTTAATTAATTATCTAAGAGTGTATAAAAAAATACATGCAATATAAATACAGGATCACTTTATTTCCAAGGAGTGAGAAAAATAACAGATCTCAAATGTATGGTCACGGAATCTATTATAAAATATAAGTGGAATATACAAATAAACTCTGAATATAAGTGATACCCAAACCAGGGCATCTGTGCACCAACACAATAAAGTAAAGTGAATTTAAAAATACTTAACCACAACCAAGATCTATGTACAAACGTGAATAAAACTTGATAATCCCTGCTGTCACTCAGGCTTGATTCCAACCAATTCTACACCAATACAAGCCTCAAAAAATATATGAGACATCAAAATATCATAAACACCCATTACAAGGCTCTTATCAACCTTATTTGACCAATACAATGGAGTAACAAAATTACATATAAAAGTATTAGAGAATCAACCGGTCACTTGAATAGTTTGATAATAACCTGAAACAATTGCCACCAGCCATTTAGAGATAGAGATATTTTAATTTGTTTGTGTCCACCCATTCTTTTTAAAGTGAAAAATAAAGGTTATATTTTAAAAGGTATCAGTGGCTCTACCCCAGTCTGAGCAAAGTGTGCTACATAGCATTTCTTTCCAGGGATTACATCCCAATCTTTCTGCAAGTTCAGTATTAGATGCTAGCACCAATCCTCAAAGGAATATAAAATATAGATACTAAAATTAAATACAGTATCTTAAATAATTGAAACTAATGAGGAGCTTGCCTATATAGTGCCCTTGTTATCCTTGTGTGTTGAATACGTAACATTTTACCTGACAATATCAGGTTTTCCTAAACAAGGAGCACACAGACTGTAGCAAAATTAGTTACTCATGGGATCAAGATCGAAAAGCAAGACAGTTAAAAAGAACAGCAGATTTCAATGAAGTCTTTGACGAAAGTAACACCACTCCTAGTGGAAGTACAGGAAGTAGCACACTAGAGGGAGCATTAAAAGAAATACATAAAACCATGTACAAACAGGATAAATCCTGGTGGAATAAGCATTTCTTTGAGAAATACATAGAGAAAAATCTAATTCCCAGGGGCCTGAGGATACAGCTATTCCCAGCATTTCAGTTTAAAAATCAATCACTAAAAACAGAGTGGGAAGAAGCACTGAGTGAATGCTCCAAAAAATTAATGAAAATTCTAATGAAGCATGACCAAACCGAATATGACAGATTGGAGGCCTTAATAAAGGAACAAAATGAAGTCCTCAAAAAATTTGAAACAAATTCAAACTTTGAAAAGTTATATAAAACATATCAGAAAGAGCTAGATCGATATGAAGAGGAATTGAAAAACTCCAAGATAGGGAAACTAAATCGTGATATACAAGATTTCTCCAACCAAAAGGTATACAGATGGAGGCAAAAAGGTTTTTTTAAAAATCCTACTAAAAACACCAGAGTAAATATTGTCCAAAGTGACATTTCTGACACAGATGGAGATGACACAGAATCAGCCAATGAGGAAAATCCAAGTACCTTTACGGCAACCCACAATACTGGAATTAACACTAGGAACAAGAGAAAACAGAATTTTTTAGACCAAGGAGAGGGGGGAGACAGATCAGAAGGGGAGGGAGGTATAAACAAAAGACCAGCCAGAGATCGCAATCACAAACCGCAAGGTCACAAGAACTGGAGAGACCCCAAGAGACCCCCGAGAGCACCGAGCCCCTTCTCCAAACTAGGGACGAAGCAATGAGAGTGATAAATCTATCTGAAAAACCTTTAAATAAATCACATATTTCTATCTTGTCTAAAGGATTATCCTTTTGTCCATCACAGTATACCAATAAGTTTGAAGTAATCAAAAACATTCAGTTATATCTAAGAAAAATAGCTTTGAAAAAACAGTTCAATACCACACCTCCGCTGGAAGGATGGAGCATGGAGGAATTAAGCAGCTTAAAAGACTTAGAAGAACTATTGGATGAAAATACCAATGAAAGAGAACAAAAATGGAGAAGTAAATTAAGAAATAAATCTACCTATGTTCCAAAAAATATTCACTTGCCTCAAATACAGATTTTTAACAATTTAGTCTGTCAAGAAATCACAGATTTAAAATTGGATCCCAAAATACATAACCTATCCTACAAAGAGAAAATGGCACTCAGAGAAATGCAAGACTGGGAGGATGTGGTCATTCGCAACTCGGACAAAGGGGGCAATATCGTAATTTGGCCTTTGGAAATGTACTTAAGAGAAGTGAATAAACAACTCAATGACAAAAAATGTTATTCGAAACTGTAATTCAACCCCATTGAGGGATACCAACAAATCTACAATTATATGATTTGTAAAGCATACAAAGATGCAGTAATAACGGAAAAAGAAAGGAAATTTCTGGAAGTACCTAATCCAAAAGTGGCCACATTATATCTCATTCCAAAAATACACAAAAACCAGACAAACCCCCCAGGGAGACCTATACTATCCGGTATAGGTTGCCTTACAGAGAAAGCGAGTCAATATATTGACCATAGATTAAGAAACTTTGTACAAGAACTGCCCTCTTATGTTCAGGACACCATGGAGGTCCTACAAAAGTTAGAAAAACATCTATATAGAAAAAACGACATGGCTGGTAACATCTGACGTGGAAGTGTTATACACATCCATAGACCATGATAAGGGAGTACAGGCGGTAAAATATTTTTTGACACAAAAATCTGAAGAAGATGAGAACCATAATAAATTCATCATTGACTTACTGAAATTTGTCTTACAATATAATTTTTTCACCTTCGATAATGGTTTTTATTTGCAGACACGAGGAACAGCAATGGGGACAGCATGCGCCCCCACTTACGCAAATTTATTTATGGGTTGGTGGGAGGCTGAGCATGTATTCACTGAAAATAATACCCAATACACTGACTACATACCCCTATGGATAAGATTCATTGACGATATTTTATTTATATGGGAGGGCTCTTATGAAACACTACAAGAGTTCCTAGCCATATTAAATCAGAATGATTTAAACATCAGGTTAACATCCGAAATGAGTCAAAAAGAAATTGCTTTCCTTGATCTAAGAATAATCAAAGAGGAAGATGGAAGAATCACCACGGATCTGTACAGGAAGAAGACTGCAACAAACAGCGTATTACACAAATCAAGTGCTCATGCACCAGGTACCCTAAGAGGATTGCCAACAGGGGAATTTTTAAGAACTAGACGCAACTGTACAGATTTGAACACCTTTAAAATAAGGGCGAAAGAACTGGAAGAAAGGCTAACTATCAGAGGATATAGTAAGACAAGTATTAGAAGAGCAAGAAACAAAGCGATGAACACCAATAGGAGAGAACTCCTAAAAAAGAAAAACAAATTAAAGGACAATAAAACAAGATTGATCTTAACTTACACTTCACAGACCAAACAAATCAAAGAAATCATCCAAAAGCATTGGCATATTTTAACATCAGATCCAGCATTGAGAGTGCAACTGGGAGAAAAACCAGAGATTGGATACAGATGAGCAAAAAATATGAAAGACATGTTAACACAAAGTCATTATAGCAGCAAGAGAACAATAACTGCCTTCACTACAGGTTCCTTTAAGTGTGGAACATGCTCCACATGTCAGTATATTAAGAAAACCAACATCATAATGGATATGTTTGGTCAAACTCATAGAATCAACAAATACATAAGCTGCAACACTCAGGGGGTAGTCTATGTATTACAATGCACTTGCCAACTATATTATGTAGGCATGACGACCCATAAGATAAGAGTTCGCTTAATGGAACATCTTAGAAATATCAACAATGCCAGAAAAGATGTGGATGATGGCAAAGTCATAACCAGTGTGGCATCACACTTTCTATTTAAGCACAATTCTAGCCCCAAAGGTCTCCAATGTTGGGGAATAGAACACATCAAACTAGGAGTAAGGTGAGGAGACCTAGAAACAGCTCTGCTCAAAGCTGAGAGCAAGTGGATATATTTATTAAATACTGTACATCCAAATGGAATAAATGAAAATAACAACTTTTTTGTATTCCTATAAGAAATGGAAACAACAATTCCTGTATATTCCTATAGCGATGCATACATAGTTTTAAATACAGAAAAAAATGAACCAAAACATATATACAAACAAAAACAATTTAAAGAACCCATGAAGAGTGGGCAATGGGATAAGGGGAAGATAAACAAGCTTTAAATAGTATCATTTAAATTTAAAATGCATTAATATCGTTTTTTATCACATCACTTTATAAGGCACAATAGAGCACAATCACTAAGGTAACACCACAAGTTCACTTTGGAATACACACTGTTTTGAGAGCACCATAATGAATATGACACCAAGTAAGGTATTTAATAAGTAAAAGAGAATAATTTAATATAAATATTGTAAATACACCGACCCAATGTATGATAAACTAAAACGACACCCAAGGCACTAAAAACCAATAGAATAATTCACAAAAACACAAGCCAAAACAAGAATAAGTTAGATGGGTATGTAAGCACCAAAAACACAAAGGATGCTATCTCCTTTCAATATGAGCACATAGGCACACATGGAAGCACCAAAAACACAAAGGATACTAGTTCCTTTCAAAATGAGCACACAGGCAACAATCTCACTCAGAATCTCAATTCAATGAAAAATTAAACCACACATTAATACTTGAATTGAAGTATAATCAATACAGTTAAAATAAATACAAAGATTTAAACCAATTTCACTCAAAAACTAAACAAATATTTGAAAGTACAACATTTATATAAGAGCACATTTTGAACATATAGTATACACTGCTAATCCAAAATAAACCAATAACACTGAACATAAATTCAAAATACACAATATATACCTCAAATAGATCCATAGATGCAATTATATACACAAAAATAAGTCAAAAACAAGATTTGAGAGAAAAAAAGCAAGAAATATTACATAATTCAATAGTAATTATACAAACACACAGACAGTGAAAAATAGTAAACACATATATACAGGAAAACGATGATCATATAATCTCATGCAGGGGAACAATACTACCAATGCCCTTAGTAGAAATGATTATTATAGTCATTGATCATAGTTGTGTTATTGTTAATCATGTGATTTATTCAAAAATGAGGGTTATTAAAAATAATGTGGTTAGATCTAGACAGTTAAATCATGTGAGAGAAGAAAATGAACAACTAAAGAACGCAATACTACCAATAACAACACTCCTTTTCAGAAGAAGATATTACATCAATAAGGATAAAAACAACACAAGACCACTGTTAAGAAGAACACAAACTAACTATACACTCTGAATTGAGACATATACAATTATGAGTAAACAGTGAATCTAGATATAAACAAAATATGTTGATCACAACATCTATATAAGCAATGTTATTTGAAATATAGTATAAAACAGGAGGAAAACACATCAACATAACAGTATAACAAACGGCATATCTATGATCTATCGAATTTACTGTAAGAATGAGCATTGGTATAGAAACAGAAGATCGGAGAAATTAAGCAGAGAAACAGGTCCACCTTAAATTACAAAATCAGTAGTCGACCTTAAAACAAAATACAACATCAGATACATTGATCCCAATAGGCTGTACATACAAGATTGACAGCCGAGATCAACGAATGAAAATACGGTAGAGGCGGAACTTCCGCAATTGAAAATAAATAAAGGCTTTGAAAATCGGCGGCCCGCCACCTTTGATAAAGCCGTAACTGGCGAAATGCGTCAGGGGGGTTGTGTGGGACGATGGGGTCCCACTAAAGTGTTATATGTGTGTTTTAATTTAATCTATCTCAAATAGCGAAAATTTGAATAAGTAATGGGGATTATATTAGACAGTGCGTGAGTGCATGTTGGCGTCTAATCGTTTAACTGTGATAAGAACCTGAATAGAATTAATGGGTAACTTTATTTAAACAAATAACCCAAGTGCATTCTCACTAGTGTCAAAAAGGGACTTGGCTAAACAGAAGCATCGGTTGCCAACAGATTTACAACCGAACAAGACCCCGTATTAGTGACAAGACTGCCAAACCCAGCTGTAGTGAAAACAGCGCAGAGCGGCAGTTAGGGAATTATCGTAAATATTATTATAGTAATTCATAAGGGCATAGTACCGGGTTGTTGGTAATCCAGAAGATTCACCTAGTAGCATAATCAATAGTTACAGTTTAAATAGTATTGAGTGAAATCGAACTCAAAGGTGGAAGCTTTAATTGCAATGACAACCAATGTCTGAGTCCCCAGCAAGGAACCAGAGTTAGAGTGTTGCAACATTGTGTACTGATAATAACACTTTACAATTACATAATACGTGTGGTGTAAAAGTAATAACAAAAAATACAGCAGCCTAGCCACCCCACAAATAAGGGTAACCTTAAAGAAAATATTGTTAACAGGGGGGCTCATATAGTATATCATCAAGTAAAGAAATATATGCACACAGGCAGCATTACTTAACAAATTACCTAAGAGTGTTTGAATAAGCATATGTAATACATACACACGATTATTGTATTATCAAGTAGTAAGAGATATAACAAATCTAGACTATATGATCACATAATTTATGCAGCCACCTTAGTAATACACCTAACACAAAAAGCTAAATTACTATTAAATGGAACCAAATCCCAAGGTGGATGCTGCAATTATAATTAAAAACAGTCTCTGAGTGCCTAGGAAGGAATGAGACAGATATACATATAGTAGCCTAGCCACAACACAAGAATAAGGGTAACTATAAAAAGAAACATTGTGAACAGTGGGGCTTAGAAAGAAAACTATCAGTATCAAGAAATTCATGCACACTGGTGTTATTATTTAATTAATTATCTAAGAGTGTATAAAAAAATACATGCAATATAAATACAGGATCACTTTATTTCCAAGGAGTGAGAAAAATAACAGATCTCAAATGTATGGTCACGGAATCTATTATAAAATATAAGTGGAATATACAAATAAACTCTGAATATAAGTGATACCCAAACCAGGGCATCTGTGCACCAACACAATAAAGTAAAGTGAATTTCAAAATACTTAACCACAACCAAGATCTATGTACAAACGTGAATAAAACTTGATAATCCCTGCTGTCACTCAGGCTTGATTCCAACCAATTCTACACCAATACAAGCCTCAAAAAATATATGAGACATCAAAATATCATAAACACCCATTACAAGGCTCTTATCAACCTTATTTGACCAATACAATGGAGTACCGATTGATCTAACAAAATTACATATAAAAGTATTAGAGAATCAACCGGTCACTTGAATAGTTTGATAATAACCTGAAACAATTGCCACCAGCCATTTAGAGATAGAGATATTTTAATTTGTTTGTGTCCACCCATTCTTTTTAAAGTGAAAAATAAAGGTTATATTTTAAAAGGTATCAGTGGCTCTACCCCAGTCTGAGCAAAGTGTGCTACATAGCATTTCTTTCCAGGGATTACATCCCAATCTTTCTGCAAGTTCAGTATTAGATGCTAGCACCAATCCTCAAAGGAATATAAAATATAGATACTAAAATTAAATACAGTATCTTAAATAATTGAAACTAATGAGGAGCTTGCCTATATAGTGCCCTTGTTATCCTTGTGTGTTGAATACGTAACATTTTACCTGACAATATCAGGTTTTCCTAAACAAGGAGCACACAGACTGTAGCAAAATTAGTTACTCATGGGATCAAGATCGAAAAGCAAGACAGTTAAAAAGAACAGCAGATTTCAATGAAGTCTTTGACGAAAGTAACACCACTCCTAGTGGAAGTACAGGAAGTAGCACACTAGAGGGAGCATTAAAAGAAATACATAAAACCATGTACAAACAGGATAAATCCTGGTGGAATAAGCATTTCTTTGAGAAATACATAGAGAAAAATCTAATTCCCAGGGGCCTGAGGATACAGCTATTCCCAGCATTTCAGTTTAAAAATCAATCACTAAAAACAGAGTGGGAAGAAGCACTGAGTGAATGCTCCAAAAAATTAATGAAAATTCTAATGAAGCATGACCAAACCGAATATGACAGATTGGAGGCCTTAATAAAGGAACAAAATGAAGTCCTCAAAAAATTTGAAACAAATTCAAACTTTGAAAAGTTATATAAAACATATCAGAAAGAGCTAGATCGATATGAAGAGGAATTGAAAAACTCCAAGATAGGGAAACTAAATCGTGATATACAAGATTTCTCCAACCAAAAGGTATACAGATGGAGGCAAAAAGGTTTTTTTAAAAATCCTACTAAAAACACCAGAGTAAATATTGTCCAAAGTGACATTTCTGACACAGATGGAGATGACACAGAATCAGCCAATGAGGAAAATCCAAGTACCTTTACGGCAACCCACAATACTGGAATTAACACTAGGAACAAGAGAAAACAGAATTTTTTAGACCAAGGAGAGGGGGGAGACAGATCAGAAGGGGAGGGAGGTATAAACAAAAGACCAGCCAGAGATCGCAATCACAAACCGCAAGGTCACAAGAACTGGAGAGACCCCAAGAGACCCCCGAGAGCACCGAGCCCCTTCTCCAAACTAGGGACGAAGCAATGAGAGTGATAAATCTATCTGAAAAACCTTTAAATAAATCACATATTTCTATCTTGTCTAAAGGATTATCCTTTTGTCCATCACAGTATACCAATAAGTTTGAAGTAATCAAAAACATTCAGTTATATCTAAGAAAAATAGCTTTGAAAAAACAGTTCAATATTACACCTCCGCTGGAAGGATGGAGCATGGAGGAATTAAGCAGCTTAAAAGACTTAGAAGAACTATTGGATGAAAATACCAATGAAAGAGAACAAAAATGGAGAAGTAAATTAAGAAATAAATCTACCTATGTTCCAAAAAATATTCACTTGCCTCAAATACAGATTTTTAACAATTTAGTCTGTCAAGAAATCACAGATTTAAAATTGGATCCCAAAATACATAACCTATCCTACAAAGAGAAAATGGCACTCAGAGAAATGCAAGACTGGGAGGATGTGGTCATTCGCAACTCGGACAAAGGGGGCAATATCGTAATTTGGCCTTTGGAAATGTACTTAAGAGAAGTGAATAAACAACTCAATGACAAAAAATGTTATTCGAAACTGTTATTCAACCCCATTGAGGGATACCAACAAATCTACAATTATATGATTTGTAAAGCATACAAAGATGCAGTAATAACGGAAAAAGAAAGGAAATTTCTGGAAGTACCTAATCCAAAAGTGGCCACATTATATCTCATTCCAAAAATACACAAAAACCAGACAAACCCCCCAGGGAGACCTATACTATCCGGTATAGGTTGCCTTACAGAGAAAGCGAGTCAATATATTGACCATAGATTAAGAAACTTTGTACAAGAACTGCCCTCTTATGTTCAGGACACCATGGAGGTCCTACAAAAGTTAGAAAAACATCTATATAGAAAAAACGACATGGCTGGTAACATCTGACGTGGAAGCGTTATACACATCCATAGACCATGATAAGGGAGTACAGGCGGTAAAATATTTTTTGACACAAAAATCTGAAGAAGATGAGAACCATAATAAATTCATCATTGACTTACTGAAATTTGTCTTACAATATAATTTTTTCACCTTCGATAATGGTTTTTATTTGCAGACACGAGGAACAGCAATGGGGACAGCATGCGCCCCCACTTACGCCAATTTATTTATGGGTTGGTGGGAGGCTGAGCATGTATTCACTGAAAATAATACCCAATACACTGACTACATACCCCTATGGATAAGATTCATTGACAATATTTTATTTATATGGGAGGGCTCTTATGAAACACTACAAGAGTTCCTAGCCATATTAAATCAGAATGATTTAAACATCAGGTTAACATCCGAAATGAGTCAAAAAGAAATTGCTTTCCTTGATCTAAGAATAATCAAAGAGGAAGATGGAAGAATCACCACGGATCTGTACAGGAAGAAGACTGCAACAAACAGCGTATTACACAAATCAAGTGCTCATGCACCAGGTACCCTAAGAGGATTGCCAACAGGGGAATTTTTAAGAACTAGACGCAACTGTACAGATTTGAACACCTTTAAAATAAGGGCGAAAGAACTGGAAGAAAGGCTAACTATCAGAGGATATAGTAAGACAAGTATTAGAAGAGCAAGAAACAAAGCGATGAACACCAATAGGAGAGAACTCCTAAAAAAGAAAAACAAATTAAAGGACAATAAAACAAGATTGATCTTAACTTACACTTCACAGACCAAACAAATCAAAGAAATCATCCAAAAGCATTGGCATATTTTAACATCAGATCCAGCATTGAGAGTGCAACTGGGAGAAAAACCAGAGATTGGATACAGATGAGCAAAAAATATGAAAGACATGTTAACACAAAGTCATTATAGTAGCAAGAGAACAATAACTGCCTTCACTACAGGTTCCTTTAAGTGTGGAACATGCTCCACATGTCAGTATATTAAGAAAACCAACATCATAATGGATATGTTTGGTCAAACTCATAGAATCAACAAATACATAAGCTGCAACACTCAGGGGGTAGTCTATGTATTACAATGCACTTGCCAACTATATTATGTAGGCATGACGACCCATAAGATAAGAGTTTGCTTAATGGAACATCTTAGAAATATCAACAATGCCAGAAAAGATGTGGATGATGGCAAAGCCATAACCAGTGTGGCATCACACTTTCTATTTAAGCACAATTCTAGCCCCAAAGGTCTCCAATGTTGGGGAATAGAACACATCAAACTAGGAGTAAGGTGAGGAGACCTAGAAACAGCTCTGCTCAAAGCTGAGAGCAAGTGGATATATTTATTAAATACTGTACATCCAAATGGAATAAATGAAAATAACAACTTTTTTGTATTCCTATAAGAAATGGAAACAACAATTCCTGTATATTCCTATAGCGATGCATACATAGTTTTAAATACAGAAAAAAATGAACCAAAACATATATACAAACAAAAACAATTTAAAGAACCCATGAAGAGTGGGCAATGGGATAAGGGGAAGATAAACAAGCTTTAAATAGTATCATTTAAATTTAAAATGCATTAATATCGTTTTTTATCACATCACTTTATAAGGCACAATAGAGCACAATCACTAAGGTAACACCACAAGTTCACTTTGGAATACACACTGTTTTGAGAGCACCATAATGAATATGACACCAAGTAAGGTATTTAATAAGTAAAAGAGAATAATTTAATATAAATATTGTAAATACACCGACCCAATGTATGATAAACTAAAACGACACCCAAGGCACTAAAAACCAATAGAATAATTCACAAAAACACAAGCCAAAACAAGAATAAGTTAGATGGGTATGTAAGCACCAAAAACACAAAGGATGCTATCTCCTTTCAATATGAGCACATAGGCACACATGGAAGCACCAAAAACACAAAGGATACTAGTTCCTTTCAAAATGAGCACACAGGCAACAATCTCACTAAGAATCTCAATTCAATGAAAAATTAAACCACACATTAATACTTGAATTGAAGTATAATCAATACAGTTAAAATAAATACAAAGATTTAAACCAATTTCACTCAAAAACTAAACAAATATTTGAAAGTACAACATTAATATAAGAGCACATTTTGAACATATAGTATACACTGCTAATCCAAAATAAACCAATAACACTGAACATAAATTCAAAATACACAATATATACCTCAAATAGATCCATAGATGCAATTATATACACAAAAATAAGTCAAAAACAAGATTTGAGAGAAAAAAAGCAAGAAATATTACATAATTCAATAGTAATTATACAAACACACAGACAGTGAAAAATAGTAAACACATATATACAGGAAAACGATGATCATATAATCTCATGCAGGGGAACAATACTACCAATGCCCTTAGTAGAAATGATTATTATAGTCATTGATCATAGTCGTGTTATTGTTAATCATGTGATTTATTCAAAAATGAGGGTTATTAAAAATAATGTGGTTAGATCTAGACAGTTAAATCATGTGAGAGAAGAAAATGAACAACTAAAGAACGCAATACTACCAATAACAACACTCCTTTTCAGAAGAAGATATTACATCAATAAGGATAAAAACAACACAAGACCACTGTTAAGAAGAACACAAACTAACTATACACTCTGAATTGAGACATATACAATTATGAGTAAACAGTGAATCTAGATATAAACAAAATATGTCGATCACAACATCTATATAAGCAATGTTATTTGAAATATAGTATAAAACAGGAGGAAAACACATCAACATAACAGTATAACAAACGGCATATCTATGATCTATCGAATTTACTGTAAGAATGAGCATTGGTATAGAAACAGAAGATCGGAGAAATTAAGCAGAGAAACAGGTCCACCTTAAATTACAAAATCAGTAGTCGACCTTAAAACAAAATACAACATCAGATACATTGATCCCAATAGGCTGTACATACAAGATTGACAGCCGAGATCAACGAATGAAAATACGGTAGAGGCGGAACTTCCGCAATTGAAAATAAATAAAGGCTTTGAAAATCGGCGGCCCCCCACCTTTGATAAAGCCGTAACTGGCGAAATGCGTCAGGGGGGTTGTGTGGGACGATGGGGTCCCACTAAAGTGTTATATGTGTGTTTTAATTTAATCTATCTCAAATAGCGAAAATTTGAATAAGTAATGGGGATTATATTAGACAGTGCGTGAGTGCATGTTGGCGTCTAATCGTTTAACTGTGATAAGAACCTGAATAGAATTAATGGGTAACTTTATTTAAACAAATAACCCAAGTGCATTCTCACTAGTGTCAAAAAGGGACTTGGCTAAACAGAAGCATCGGTTGCCAACAGATTTACAACCGAACAAGACCCCGTATTAGTGACAAGACTGCCAAACCCAGCTGTAGTGAAAACAGCGCAGAGCGGCAGTTAGGGAATTATCGTAAATATTATTATAGTAATTCATAAGGGCATAGTACCGGGTTGTTGGTAATCCAGAAGATTCACCTAGTAGCATAATCAATAGTTACAGTTTAAATAGTATTGAGTGAAATCGAACTCAAAGGTGGAAGCTTTAATTGCAATGACAACCAATGTCTGAGTCCCCAGCAAGGAACCAGAGTTAGAGTGTTGCAACATTGTGTACTGATAATAACACTTTACAATTACATAATACGTGTGGTGTAAAAGTAATAACAAAAAATACAGCAGCCTAGCCACCCCACAAATAAGGGTAACCTTAAAGAAAATATTGTTAACAGGGGGGCTCATATAGTATATCATCAAGTAAAGAAATATATGCACACAGGCAGCATTACTTAACAAATTACCTAAGAGTGTTTGAATAAGCATATGTAATACATACACACGATTATTGTATTATCAAGTAGTAAGAGATATAACAAATCTAGACTATATGATCACAGAATTTATGCAGCCACCTTAGTAATACACCTAACACAAAAAGCTAAATTACTATTAAATGGAACCAAATCCCAAGGTGGATGCTGCAATTATAATTAAAAACAGTCTCTGAGTGCCTAGGAAGGAATGAGACAGATATACATATAGTAGCCTAGCCACAACACAAGAATAAGGGTAACTATAAAAAGAAACATTGTGAACAGTGGGGCTTAGAAAGAAAACTATCAGTATCAAGAAATTCATGCACACTGGTGTTATTATTTAATTAATTATCTAAGAGTGTATAAAAAAATACATGCAATATAAATACAGGATCACTTTATTTCCAAGGAGTGAGAAAAATAACAGATCTCAAATGTATGGTCACGGAATCTATTATAAAATATAAGTGGAATATACAAATAAACTCTGAATATAAGTGATACCCAAACCAGGGCATCTGTGCACCAACACAATAAAGTAAAGTGAATTTCAAAATACTTAACCACAACCAAGATCTATGTACAAACGTGAATAAAACTTGATAATCCCTGCTGTCACTCAGGCTTGATTCCAACCAATTCTACACCAATACAAGCCTCAAAAAATATATGAGACATCAAAATATCATAAACACCCATTACAAGGCTCTTATCAACCTTATTTGACCAATACAATGGAGTACCGATTGATCTAACAAAATTACATATAAAAGTATTAGAGAATCAACCGGTCACTTGAATAGTTTGATAATAACCTGAAACAATTGCCACCAGCCATTTAGAGATAGAGATATTTTAATTTGTTTGTGTCCACCCATTCTTTTTAAAGTGAAAAATAAAGGTTATATTTTAAAAGGTATCAGTGGCTCTACCCCAGTCTGGGCAGAGAGTGCTACATAGCATTTCTTTCCAGGGATTACATCCCAATCTTTCTGCGAGTCCCCGATTTAGATTGTGGGGGTAGGACTCCCCTATTATACCAAAATGGAGTCTCTCAGAAATCTGAGACAGGAAATCACCCTGTATACTCCTACTAACGAGGGTGATATAGAAGGGGATGACTGTATAGATGCCCAAAGCCTACTCAAAGAATTAGAAAAACTATTGATCACAGAGCTGAAATATAAAGCTGATATCTCATTTCTGAAGAAGTGCATAGAATTGGATATTGTACCTAAAGGGTTGATAGTGACCAAAGAGTGTGCTTTTCCAATAACACACTCTATATTCTCTAAGAGATGGGAAGATGCACTTATACAAGCTTCTAAGGTACTAATGGGCATTATAGTAGATTATAGAGAGGTATTGATTAATCAAACAGATAAATATATTAAAGAGGATGAAGAAATTTTGATGAACTTAGAGCGTTCAGGACTAGATCTAACAGAGAGTAAAACTAATCTAGTCAAAAGAGTCACAAAAGTAAGAGAAGAAGTGATTATGAAAAAAACCAAGAAACTTAACAGAGAGATGAAAAAGAAGAATGAAGATATTCTTAATCCTTCTGAAGAAAGAGAGACTGAACCAGATAGACAAACTAGAACTGCACCTAAAAACAATAGAGAAGATGGTAAAGAGACACCTAGAGATGGTCCAAACATGAACCATAGGAGAAGGAACTTCTCAACATATGATCCTTATAAAAACAATAATAGGGGATACTATACCCCTCCACGAGACAGAAACTATATCTATGGAGCAAATAACAGTGGTCAGAGATGGAGGAACCATTATGATTACAACAATAACTATAACCCATGGTGGAAGAGAAAAAACAACCAGAAAGGCTGGAGAAGACCTAATTATTACAAGAGACAGAATACATATGGACACAATTCAAATAAGAACCATTATCACAGAGGAACAGATAATGGAACGAGAGAATGGAACATGGGATACAATAACAGAGGTAACGATTGGAGACAGAGAGAAAGCTACTACGATAATAATGAATATTATCCCCAGGATAACCATAGAGGCAACCATGCCAGATGGCAGGAGGAAGAGAGAATGTACACCGAAAGGGATGGGTACTATGGATATGAGGAATATCCACATCAGAAGGAAAAACGGCTTGACTTCAGAGAAAGAACACCTCGAAGACAAGACAACTTGAGAACACAGGGTGAGAACAACAATAATATCAAGTGGAGAAACCCCATATACCAAGAACAAACGAAGGATCCAGCGATTGATGATATAACCCTACTTCGAACCCCTTCTTCATCGACTTCGAGTCCAACCAAGCTGTGGTAAAGAACAAAGGGAAAGTACAACCAGGAAGGAAGGATGGGGATGTAAGGAAAACCTCTCCCACGAATTCGAAAAGAAAACGCACAGAGGGAAGAGAGGAGAAATCAGAGTAAATAAGAAAAAGACACAAATTATTGACTCACCAACAGATGATAGTGTTGTGCCTGACAACAATACCAAGGATGGCATATTTAACCTCAGCACATACAATATAACGAAGGAAGAACGTGAAGTGCTTAATTTTGGACTCACATTTGCACCAGCTAGAGGTCTAGACAGGTTTCAATCCTATGTCAATACCAAAGAGTTTATAAGGAAACTCACTTTGAAAAGGTTCTTTTTGAAATCTGAGCTGGAGAGACAGATACCACGGAGTTATACAATGGCTGGACAAGATATGTTTAAACACACAGACCTCAAACCAGCATCAAAATTCTATCCTATTACGATGAAGGGAAACGCTATTGAAACTTTTGAAACCATGGTAACAAACGAAATTAGGAGTATTAATCAAAAAAGAAGTCTTATGAAGATGAAACAGAATCTGTCTAAGAAACAGAGAGAAACTATTAAGGAGTTAGAATCTAACAACATGATAACCATCAAATCCGCAGACAAAGGCGGAGGGATCATGGTCCTCAACAGAACAGATTACAACAACGAAAACGAGCGTCTCTTTAGCAACTCAACAACTTACCGTAGGTTACAGAAGAATCCAGGAGAAGAATTCCAAATAGAATCCAAGTAGAAAACTCTACTGGGAAAGGCAAACACACTAGGTATCCTTAACGAAAAAGAACATGGATATCTAGATGTTCAACACCCCATTATACCAATAATGTATCATTTGCCCAAAATACACAAATCCCTCCAAAACCCTCCGGGTAGACCCATAATATCTGGGATTGGGTCACTAACAAGCAACCTCTCGGAATATGTAGATAAACTGCTACAAAAGTATGTGAGGCAACTTCCCTCGTTTTTAAAAGATTCAACACAAGTTTTAAATGAACTAAATGAAATCCCATGGGAGGAAGGGTTTATATTGATGACATGTGATGTGACATCACTTTATACTAGCATCCCCCACAAAGAAGGATGTAAAGTTGTCCAGTCCTTACTAGAGAACAATCCAGAAATACCTAAGGAAGAATCTGATTTTGTAGTTGAGAGCATACAATATATTTTAACTCACAATTTCTTCTGCAATGAAGGGAAATACTACCAACAGATCTGCGGTACAGCAATGGGGACCAGGTTCGCGCCCAGCTATGCAAATTTGTATATGGGTAGATGGGAGAATATCTTCTGGGACTCCTGCCCTGCGGGCACGGACCTGGTCTTGTACCGCAGATATACAGATGACATACTGATCGTTTGGAAGGGAACACTAGAAGACTTAATATTCACCATGGAGGTTATGAACAGAAATATTCTAAACCTGAACTTCACATACCAGTGGAGTAAGACAGAGATTGTCTTTTTGGATCTTAAGATTGAAGTAAAAAATGAGAAATGGGTAACATCGACTCATTTCAAAGAAGTCGACAGTAATAATTACGTACACAATCTCAGCTGTCACCATGAACAATGGAGAAGGAATATACCTAAGGGACAGTTTTTGAGAATACGTAAAAACTGTTCAAGTGATGAAAAATGGGAGGAGCAGGCATTATTACTTAAGCATAAGTTTATAGAAAGAGGCTATCAGGAACACCTCCTCGACTCCAAAATAGAAGAAGTAAGAGGCATAAAGAGACAAGATTTGATGAAATATAGAGACAAGAAGAAAGTTGTAAATAATGATGTAATCAACATCCCTATGGTTACAGAATATAGCAGCAACAGGTATCTAATAGAAAATATATTTAAGAAACATTGGAACCTGCTAAAAGATGACGATCTAATTGGAAACAAACTTCCACCAAAACCAATATTTGTGTACAGAAAGACAAACAACTTAAAGAATAGATTGGCACCAAGCCTTCAACAACCAAAAAGATCGGGGATCAATGACATATATGGCAAGAGGATCAAAGGGTTCTTCCCATGCCCCAAATGCAAGGCGTGTAAATGTGGAAAAAAGACCAACACGTTCCAATCTCATCACACAAAAGAAGTACACAAAATCCAGGAACTGATAAGATGCCATGATAAGTACATTATATATCTGATGGAGTGCTCATGCGGCCTACAGTACATTGGACAAACATCAAGACCGCTGAAAGACAGAATAAGGGAGCACCTGTTGTTGATAGAAAAAATGAATATGGACACTATACTATATAGATATTTTACTACAAAACATAAGGGAAACATCAAAGATTTAAAGTATATAGGCATCCAAAAAGTAAAGAAGAACTGGAGAGGTGGAAACCACGAAAAAAAGCTTTTAACCACAGAATCCAAATGGATATTTTTATTAGATTGTCTACACCCAAAAGGATTAAACAATAAAGAGGATCTAGTACACTTATTTTAATTTGATCTCTAGCATATTTTAACCTGTCTCTAACGATTCCTCTACCTCTAGGTCGTTTTTATCAGCACTCTGGTTTTATATGGTTTTATGTGACTTTTAGTCAGGGTTATATGATGTGAGTTTTATATGTTGAGAGTTATCCCTCCACCATCACTAAGCCTTAAGGTTTTACTGCGTATTTGTCTATAAGGCACCTCCATCATCGGTCTTAGGAATTTTAAATAAATATACATAAAGCTCTCTCAGTAAATAAGATTGTTCCCACTTTTAAATATAGGTATAGTCTGAGTTATGATGCCCATTTCACTATTTGGTCACCTCTGACCCCTTCTTTAAGGATTTTGGAATGTATACATATGAATTATGTTTTTACTGGACTTTTACATCAGGGATGTTGAGTTAGGGTTTTAGATATATTCTCAAGATTGGTTTTAAGATTACTGTTCTGTTTTTATTACTCCTTATAACTTAAATTTTATATGATGTGTATCCAATTTTATATGATGTGAGTGATTTATCCTGTTTGAAGTTAGATATAAGTTCTCTTTATTTATTTGTATTTCTTTTAATGGTTAATTGTGTACAATTTGGGACTGCTCTTTTGAGCAATATATATATATATATATATATATATATATATATATATATATATATTCTGTACAAAACTGATGTTACATGTTATAAATTGTGTTAAATACTGATGGTACATGTTATAAATTAATATAAATTGATGTCACATTTTTATTTATTGACCTTTTAACTGGTATAACTAACACATATATGTGATAAATACATTTATATATGGATAACGACCATATAATTTTAGGGTGGACATATACACCAAATATATATATTTTTTAGCTATTACTTACTATTTTTTTTAGCCCTTATTGTCAGAAATGTGGTTTATGTATTCTTCGCATAATTAGATTTTATTTTATGATATATATACATATGCACTCCTATTGGTTTCAACTGTCTGATTGTATACACAATGTTTTTATGGTTGATGTCTATATTTATGAATTGGATGACCTCCTCAAATTAAGATGAGCAAATATTAAGGATCATTATCTTCACGGCCTCTAAGCCAGACTCAGCAAGTGAGGTACACATAGAATGATTCAAATGCCCAGCCATTTTCAAACCGGAAGTGAGATTTTAAGACTTCCGGTTTGGCGAATATGAAACAGAGTTATACTCTAAGTTTGGACGTCCCCAACCCTGATTATAGGGCTCACAATACTTGCCTGAGGGTTAGATACCATATAAGGTTCACTAAATATCTAATTAACACTAAAATATGTTTTAGCCGTTCTTCGACCGAAACCGGAAGTGATATTTCTGGACTTCCGGTTTGGCGATTCTGGAATAACATGAGGTATACATACTGTAAAGTAACTTCTATGCTTGTGCTGCCTCAGTTAGCTCCTACTACAAAATTAACATTACAAGCTTAATATCCCCTGACCATTATTAAAATCTCCGATTGGTTCCATAAGACCGTTGTGTGCCAAAAACCGGAAGTGACGGTTTGAGACTTCCGGCTTTGGCGTAATAACGGTGAAACACAACCTGTACAATTTATGTTTGACCATTTTTAAACTAGCGAACTATCAATGATAAGTTAGCTTTTGGGCCTTCACTGATAGTTTCTTATTCAATTGAATCAGTAACCAAGTATTTTAATAGAATTTAACTCTGGTAGACTTCCGGTTTTGACGAAACCGGAAGTGATGTCATTAACATCGTTATTTTTAATATTACACAAATTTGGATATGACTCATGATTAAAATAAGATATCATTTTATACATACTGAACACAATTATATATATACATTGAAGTAGTGCACACAGCCCTATTTTTAATAATTTTAATATTCTTAATGTAGTTAGATCTTTTTACCCACAAAACAACACAAACAGGAAGTGGGTGGCCCAAAAAGTCACGGTTTTGGTGCCAAAATTAGCTTTGTTTGTTTGATTGCTTACCCTATATAAGGCCAATTGTGTCACACAATAGCATGTCTTGAAAAAGGCCTCATAGGGGCCGAAATGCGCCGATATTGGGTAAGCAATATTCCAATTATTGTTATTTTATTTGTACTATCTACACTATGTTGTTTTATTTTTTATAGGATACTGCACCAAATAGGATTTACAGACACAACAAATACTAGAACCACCTTTGGAAAACTCTGTGTATGTTTTTTGGTCTCACTGATTTTTTACAATTTTTGCTTTTTTCTTCTTTTTTCCTTTTTTTTCAATCACTTTTAAACACGTGTATGATTTTTTGATTTTTTGGTTTTTATACATATATATATATATATGGTCACTTATTTGGTTTACTCATCATAATTTTAAATGGAATTTTTTCAAATTTTTTCTAAATTTTTTCTACACACCTTCTACAATTTTTGATTCTATCATTATTTGATTTCATCATCATCTTCATCACTTTAATTCTACTATCGCCAACACCTGGAGGATAAATTCTTTGTAACTTTGTGACTTTTAACCAGGTACTCTTTGGACTTTATCCATATCACATTTCTGGACAATTATTGCATTATTTGGAGACTCACTAGATCCGGATCTTATATATTATTATTATTATTTGTTTATATGTTTTTATGTTATTTGTAATAAATTAAGATTTTTACTGCCAATTCCTTTTAATGGGCTTTTAAACTTGACTTTTACACATATTAAGGGCTTTTTAACTAGATAAGTGTCTGGTCAGCACATTGGTCCAGATATTACCCAGCCGTTTGAGGCGCTTTATACATATTCCCTATTATCTGACAGTTAATCCGAGGCCAGCTAGGAGGCCTCACGTATAAAGCTTAAGGGTAATCACCTGTGGCGCTTAATCTTTATGTTCAAAGAGGAAGCCACTCACAGGGTCTTGCAAAAAGATAAAGTATTTATTTTGACGTTTCAGGTGTTACCCCTTTCTCAAAAAACAACACACTCCATATATTCACACTTTGGAGCCCTTTCCACCTAAAAACCTATTTATTCAATTTTAATATTTTGTAATGGTTTTTTTTTACTGTAAATATTTTACATTCCAATGTTCTTTGCATAGTAGAAAATGTTCTTAGTATTTTTAAATATATTTTCCTATATATGTGCATATATCTATACCTACACACACACACACACACACACACACACACACACACATATATATATATATATATATATATTTAAAAATAAAAAGAACATTTTCTTCTGTGTGAAGAACATTGGAATGTAAAATATGCACAACTACCTTGGGGTTTAGCACCATAGGTTTAACACAGTGTCGGGTTAGCATGTGAGTGATGTGTTAGTTTTTTTCTTTCTCTTCAGCACGCTCTATTTAAGTCTATGGGGGATATTTATCAAAGGTCTGGCGGACCTGATTTAACAGTGCGGATCAGGTTCGCCAGACCTCGCTGAATGCAGAGAGCAATACACTCTCCGTATTCAACATTGCACCAGCATCTCTTGTGAGCTACTGGTGCAACTCCGCCCCCTGCAGATTTGCGGCTAATCGTCTGCCAGGGGGGTGTCAATCAACCTGATCATACTCGATCGGGTTGAATTGCAGTGATGTCTGTCTGCCTGCTCAGAGCAGGTGGACAGGTTATGGAGCAGCGGTCTTTAGACCGCTGCTTCATAACTGCTGTTTCTGGCAAACCTGCAGGCTCTTTTATTTTTAACTTCTAATATACACAATAACCCACGTGAGTTAAAAATTCTATTCCAGCGGTGTTTGCACGTGAGTTAAAATGCTAAATAGCGTGCTACTTGTAATCTGGTCAGTAGTGCATCTGTACTTAGTTTATCTCATATAAAACAGCACACATCATTTGCTTACTTGCATTTGCTTACACTATTGGTATGGAGCAATAAAGTGCAGCTCAGGTCTCCGGATCTTTGACTGAAGGGCAGATCTTATCATTCAATGTTCTCCTGATAGTGTCTGCTGTGTAAGGATATTTCTGTGTACCCCCTTACTCTGTTGTGTATCTCATGTACTGAGTCTGTGTCTAATCCTAGACAGGGTCTGGCAGAGCTGCACTTAATTCCGCTCACAACAGTTATAACCCAGAAGGTTCTATAGATGTATCTGCAAAATGTAAAGAATATATTCACTCTTCTAATACAGAGTTCATGGCTGACAGATGCATGCACTAGGCAAAGGTTGATACTTTACACGCCTTAAGAAAGCATAATTTGAATATTAAATTTAATAGAATATTAGAAATACTGTTAGAAATATATCAATTAAAATTTTTTTATTTTATTTTAATATTATATTTAAAGAAAGCATTAAAAATACTATTACATTAAAGGGAAGTTAGAATGTTGTACAAAGATTCTAAATTTGAAACGAAAGAACAAATGTCATTTTATTTTTTGAATTGAACAAAAAACAGGGGTGCCACATGGCCAAGTACCGTCTCTACTGTTTGATTTGTCAGTATATGTGATATATGTACTCACAAGTAAGATGCACAACAATGAGGTGCTCAGACAACATGCTGGATCCTTAAAGTCATCCAGCAGACATAGGGGCATATGTATCAAGCTCCGAATGGAGCTTGATGCCCTGTTTTCTGGCGAGCCTGCAGGCTCGCCAGAAACACCAGTTATGAAGCAGCGGTCACAAAGACCGCTACTCCCTAACCTGTCCGCCTGCTCTGAGCAGGCGGACAGACATCGCCACAATACAACCCGAATGAGTACCATTGAGTTGATTGACACCCCCCTGCTGGCGGCCTATTGGCCGCGAGCCTGCAGGGGGCGGCATTGCACCTGCATCTCTTGTGAACTGCTGGTGCAATGCTGAATACGGCGAGTGTATTGCTTGCCGTATTCAGCGAGGTCTGGCGGATCTGATCCGCAGTGTCGGATCAGGTCCGCCAGACCTTAATACATATGCCCCATAGCCTCCCGCACAGCTCCAACCCAGGATCCACAATCCTTCAAGATATTCGTTGGTAGACAAAGTAGCATATCAATGTTAAAATTTAAAAGTGTTTAATAAAACAGTTAATAAAAGATACATCTGTTGCATCATGATGCTTTTCTCAGCCAATTGCAGGCTTTTTCTTCAGGCATATGCAAATACAAACATAGGCTTGCTACTTATAGACATACAAATTAATAATTGATTGCTCAAACCTGTGTGGGGTGTTGGTAAAATCGACTACCCATATTGATTGGATGAGACAATATATAATACAGTATATATTATGTGTTCTATGTGTATCTACATGGATTGTAATACACAATAATGATAATGTTTACATCTTAAGTGACTTTACAAAAGATTAAAAAAATATGATTCAATATTCTTAATATTAAAAGAAAAAACTGTCAAATGCAAACCAAAACAAAACAAAACAAACATGCCCTTAAGCTATATGTGATCCAATCTCAACTGGCCATGGGCGTTCCATAAAAAAATAAACCAATCAATATAAAATTGTATGACATGATAATGGTGATGTCACCAAAACACATGGTAATCTTCATTTATACACTCACTGATGCCTCTGATCATCAGGGATTGCTGCCGAGATGATCAGCATTAAAGGGACATTAAACACTAAATACATGCTAGATAGAATGATGCATTTAAAGAAAAGATTAGTCCATGCCTAACATGTAGATGTATTTTTTAAAGTTTCATTAGTTGTTTAAAAAGTGACAAAATAAGTGTAAAGTTTTAGTGTCTATAAAACACTGGGAGCTGCCATGTTGTAACTTGTGTTACCTTCTCTGCTGTGGCCAATTAGGGTCAGTTATAAATAGGTCACTAGAGTGTGCAGCCAATAGTTGTGCTGGATTTAACAGTGTTCTGCACTTCAGGAACTGAAAAGCTCACAATTTCAGAATGGAATTACAGGCAAAGAGGACAAAAAAAATAATGAAAGTATATTGCAAAGTTGTTTTATTATATACAATTTATCATTTTATATTACCATCTCAAAGTGTTTAATGTCCCTTTAATGCTACTATGGCTGTTTTGGATGAGCCTTACGGATAGGACTGGTGCTAGGATTTTTTGGTACACAGTTATATATAACTATTTTAACTATAATGATAGAGAAGCAGAAACTATTAATCTGATTTATTATAACTATAATAGCTATAATGGTTATTTCTGCATGAGATAACGTGATAATAATGAACATTTATACACAAATAAACATAACACTTTGTACTATAATAATGCAATGCATCTATTGACATACTGCACTGTATAATTAATGTAGAGTACTTTTAAATGGAACTAAAAAGCAAAACAGTGCCTATACACTGATGTTTTCTTCTCTGTGCTACAGAATGATGCCAAACATATATACAATGAAAATAAACACACTGCACTGTATAAATATTATGCCAATTATCTATACACTGAAATAGAACTTGTCTTACAGTATATCAAAATTATAAGGATTTTTAGTGTTTCTACGAGTGCCCATCATCCCCAGTAATACCCATTAGGCTGTGAGTGGAGGCAGGTCCCACTGCTCTCGCTAGATCCACTAACTTTTATGAAGGCTGCTAAAGTTGTGCAGAGAGTTCAGGGGTGGTGCACTGAGCTTCCAGCTGTTTTGGATGCACTCTCAGCCTTCCTATAAGTCCCCTCCCATTCTAGCTATTATGCCACCCCATATGGCCCCTAATTTGAAGCCCAAATTAGGCAGCTACAAAATAAATATACATATTAAATAAAATATATGTCATGAACCAAATTTACAGCCCCACTAAAGGGATGCCTTTAGGCAGTCGCCTAGTCTGCCTCTATTGTAGCACCGGCCTGTGTTATGGATTAAATCCTGGTCTGCAGACATGGTTTCTAAAGGCAGAGGTTGTTACTCCTCTTTCAGGGAAAAATACTATTTGTCCCAGGACAAAATGCATTTATTGCCACAGTCGCTAGATTTAGGGAAGCATTATTGCCTCAAGACAAAAAATTCTATGGTATATCTAGGCCAGGGTTCAGCCACCTTCGGCTCCCAAATGTTTTGGAACTACATTTCCCACGATGCTGAGACACTCTTTAGGCTATCTGAGCATCATGGGAAATGTAGTTACAAAACATCTGGGAGCTGAAGGTTGCTGACCCCTGATCTAGGCCATCAGGATATTTTTTTCTTGTTGGCAGGCTAAAACTCAAGTCTTTTTGGAAGCCCAGCTATTCCTGGTCTAAGGCCAAGCAAGCCAAGAAAACTGCTCCAACCTCAAAGTCTGCACTCAAGAAAAAGTTTCTGGTTGGGGACAGATTGAATCTGTTTTGAGAGACTTAAGATTGGCCTATTTTAGACCATTGGGTGTTGGGTATTTTTTTCTCATGGGTACAGAATAAACTTTTAATCCAGACCACAAAATGAAAGAGTCCTCCTGTGTTTATTTGAGATTGATTAAAAAAGCCTTCCTGGCTTTTTTGGCAAATTTGTACAGGGTTCTATTCAAATCTATTTTTAGTACAAAAGAAAGACATTTACTTTTGGCCTATCCTGGATCAAAAAACCTTGAACAAATTTCTGAAAGTTCCCACTTTCAAGATGGCAACTATTCACAATATTATTCCTTCTATGCAGGGGGGTCATTGTATGTCTACCATTAATGTAAATTATACTTATTTGCAAATTCCCATTCACATGGATCCTGTGCTGTAAATGATGCACATTTTCTCTCTTCAGCTTGTTTTGAAACACACAGATGCTTTTCTTCAACTGCTTCACAGTTATGGCTGGTACATCCACCTGTTAAAGACAGCTTGGACCCTACTTGTTCTGGCACCAACTGATTCTTATTATTATGCTCAACTATGGCACACTCCTCTGGTCTTTTGTAGCTTAATGCATGGAAGTTGTTGGCTTAATGGCGGCTGCCTCAGATGCAGATCTCTTTACCAGGTTTCTTCTCTGGCCTTTACAGTTGCCCATCATCCAACAGTATAAATTAATGAAGATCTGTCTTAAAAGATTTTATTAGATCAGGAAGCATGACAGCCTATGACATGGTGGCAGATCTACTAATCCCTTGTACAGAAGGTCTCATTTCCTCGGCTAGTCTTGATCATGATTATAACAGATGCCAGCCTTAAGGCTTGAGGAACAGTCTGTGTGTCTCTGAGAGAGCAAAGAGTTTTGTTTCCTTGGGAGGAGAGGTTACCAATAAATATTCTGTGCCTATAGAAAAATATATGACCAAACATAAAATTTCAATGGCACAACGTTGTAGTAGCGGCTTACATAAATCCCCAAGGGAAAACTTGCAGTCACCTAGAGATGAAATAAGTGTTCTGCCTAAGCAGATTAGCAAAATACCATAATTGTCTAATTTTAGCTATGCTCAACAAGGGGGTAAAACATTTGAAGTTTCTCTGTCACCAGCATTTTCATCCAGGAGAATGGTCTTTGAATCTGGAGTTAATTGACCAGTTAGTGAGATGTTGTTGCTAGCCAAAGCTAAATTTCATGGCCTCTCACTTGAATCACAAATGGACCCACATTTTTGCCAGGTCTCAGAATTCTCAGGCAGAAGTAAAAGAAGTCTTAGGGGTTCCCTGGTCTTTCCTCCATATGTGTTATTATCCAGGGTGATACAGAGGTGCCAAATGGCCTAGAATAATCAGATAAAGGAGTATGTCTGTAGTAAAATGGCTGCATTGGCTGCTCACATACAATTAGTACCAGAATGGTGCTCAAAGGGCAGGATGGCACTTTCCAGTTGTCCAGCTAACTGATATCCAAGCAAAAACTGTTATATGGGAGGATCCAGGCTAACCATAGATGCACGCTTCCTATTTGGTTAGCCAGGATCCTCCCAGTCTTTGCTTGGATATCAGTTAGCTGGACAACTGGAAAGTACCAGCCTGCCTTTTCAGTGCCATTCTGGTGCTGACTGTATGTGAGTAGCCATTTTACTACAGACATACTCCCTTATCTGGTTGTACTAGGCCATTTGTCACCTCTGTGTTTTCTCTTGTCCTTTAGATTGCTATCATCATCAGGATCTAGACCATCCTTAGACAGAGAGTAGCCACTTCTGACCTAGTTCTGCATTTGGAATTTGAACTGAATTTATATACATTTCTTGTTACATTGTTTGTTTTATTGCTTTTTAATATCTGTATAAGTCTTTCCACCTGTAACTAGAGAGAACCCCCTAGTGGTTTTTTTGCTATTGCTTCAGTAATTCTAATTGTTCTGACATGGCCTGTAAGGGATGGGAAACTTTTCATTATTCTATATCAAAATAATTGATCAATACTCAATGTATTAGCAGTTTATATTACACTTGTGCTTATTAGAGAATATATATATATATATATATATATATATATATATATATATATATATATATATATATATATATATATATATATATATATATATATATATATATAAATCAATGTAAATATTTGCATAGGAAATTAGCACATCTAGGCAAGATTCCCGCTTGCTTTTTCCCAGAAATACTTAATATACAATGTTACCAATGCACAAGAGAATTCTGGGTAAGATATGCAAATTAGATACACAAATTCTCAGTTTTTTGCTTCAAAATACTGTTCTAAAACAGCGATCCTTTTAACAGGATTATTGCAGCAAACCAGAAATCACTCACTAGACAGCCTGTTTCATTCTTTTTGGAACTCATCAGTAGGAGATAGATTTCTGGTTGCTGCATTGGCAAAGCTATTTTCACGGTGTCAGGATAGGTTAAGTCCAGAGTTAGACCCAAATGCTAGAATGAAGTTAGAATAACACTCTAGCACTGTGAGTATATTCCAGGACCTGACCCTGCGACAGCTGCAATAATATACTCACAGAAATAAACTGGAAGATGGTACAGCAGGGTCAGGAGAAGAAACTTCGGGTAGTTAAGGGTTAACCAAAAGAGTAATCCTTCAAGCAATAACCGGCAACTTGAAATCAGACAGGAAGGGGTTAACCAGAAGGATTTGTCAAACAAGCAAAGTCCCGCAACGTGTTATCAGGCAGATTGGGATAAACAGTAGAATTGTCTAGCAAGCAAAGTTCCAGCAACGTGTAATCCGGCAGTTTGGGGTTAACCAGTAGAACAGTTAAACAAGCAAAGTCCAGCAACGTGTTATCAGGCAATTTGGGGTTAAACAGTAGAATGGTCTAGCAAGCAAAGTTCCAGCAGCGTGTAATCAGGCAGTTTGGGGTTAAACAGTAGAATGGTCAAGCAAGCAAAGTTCCAGCAGCGTGTAATCAGGCAGTTTGGGGTTAAACAGTAGAATGGTAAAACAAGCAATGTTCCAGCAGCGTGTAATCAGGCAGAATGGGGTTAAACAATAGAATGGTCAAACAAGCAAAGTCCAGCAACGTGTTAACAAGCAGTTTGGGTTTAAACAGTGAAATGTTCAAACAAGCAATAGTCCAAATAACAGGAATCAGGCAGGAAGGTTTAAGCAGGGTAGGAGTCAAACAAGCCAGCAATTCTTAATCAAATAAGGAATTCAGAAAGTACTCACAAGCCAGGAATTAGAACAAACAGGCCCCGAGGAGAGGAGAAGCCGGAATAAAAAGGCCTTCTGACGTCAGCAGAAGGGGCCGACGAGAACAGGGTTGCTAAGCAACCAATAAAGCGCTACCGCGCTGACACAGGGAAGAAGGAAGCGATCAGCAGCTGAGCGATCACGACAGTGCCCCCTCCTCAAGGACCCCGCTGGAGAACACGAACAGGCTTTGAAGGATTCTTGGTGTGGAACTGTTTGATCAAAGCAGAGGCACGGACATGAGAAGCAGGTTCCCAAGAACATTCAGTGATGGGATATCCCTTCCAATGGACCAAATAATATAGACAGTTACCCCGTAATCTGGAATCAAGAATTTGACTGATCTCAAATTCTGAAGTACCATCCACAAGAAACGGAGAGGGAACTTTACATTTGGTGGAAAACCGGCTAGAGACTGCTGGTTTAAGAAGAGATACGTGAAAGACAGGGTGAATCTTCAAGTTGTCTGGTAAAGCCACCCTGTAGGCAGTAAAACATACCTTGGAAACAATCCTGAATGGTCCAATGTATTTAGGACCTAATTTAGCACAAGGTTGTTTGAGTCAAATGAATCTGGTGGAAATCCAAACCTTGTCTCCAGTCCGAAATGAGGGTGCCTTACGGCGTCTGCGATCAGCAAATCGTTTATACTTTTGAGAAGAGAGAAGAAGAATTTCCCGAATCTTCTTCCAGTGTTTACAAAGATTTCTCATTGTACGATCTGCTCCAGGAACTCCAGAACCTCCCGAAGACATAGGACAAGTTCTAGGTACAAATCCATAGGCTGCCTTAAAAGGAGAAGTCTGTAAAGAAGAATTGAAACGGGAACTGTAAGCAAGTTCAGCTAAGGGAAGAAGTTGAGACCAATTGGAGTGCTGATGATTAACATAGTGCCTGAGATAGGATTCAAGAGATTGATTTACCCGCTCAGTTTGACCGTTGGACTGAGGATGATGAGCAGTAGAAAGAGATATGGTAACTCCAAACTGTTTGCACAGAAATGTCCAAAATCTTGAGACAAATTGAACTCCTCGATCAGAAACAATGTCCAAAGGAAAAACATGTAATCTGGTGATATGGAGAATAAACAATTCAGCGAGTTTCTGGGCCGATGGTAATCCAGGTAATGGAACAAAATGAGCTGCTTTGGAAAACCTGTCTACCACAACCCATATGGTCTTGTTTCCGGCAGAATTAGGAAGATCTGTAATAAAGTCCATGGAAACATGAGACCAGGGATAATACGGAACAGGTAGAGGTTGTAAGAGTCCAAGAGGTAAAGATGAAGACTGTTTATTAGAGGTACAGGAATACAAGCTGCAACATAATCCTTGACATCTTTGCCCATGGAAGGCCACCAGACATGTTGTTTGAGTCTTCACAAAGTATTACGCACTCCTGGATGTCCAGACAGAACATTATCATGAGCCCAACGAAGACATTTTAGGCGGAATTCTGTAGGTACAAACAAGATCCCAGGAGGTATGTTAAAGGATGAAGGTACAGAGGCTTGAGCAGACTGTAATGCTTGGAAAGGAAAAGTAGATAACTGAGCTAGAACTTTAGCAGGGCGGAGAATGGGTTCAGAATCCAAAAATGTAGAATCAGAGGCTAGAAATTGTCTAGATAAAGCGTCTGCTTTCGTATTCTTAGAACCAGGAATATAAGAGAGGACAAAATTAAATCTGGAAAAGAACAGAGCCCATCGGGCTTGATGTGAGTTGAGGCGCTTGGCAGTATGAAGATACAGAAGATTTTTATGATCCGTGAGAATAAGAAATGGTTGAACCGTGCCTTCAAGCAGATGTCTCCATTCTTCCAAAGCCATCTTAATAGCTAACAATTCCTTGTTACCAACGTCATAATTCAGTTCAAAATGTATTGAACTTCTTGGAGAAAAATCCCACAGGAAGGATCTTGCTAGTAACACGGTTTTGCTGAGATAGTACAGCCCCAGCAGCGATCAGAGAAGCATCCACTTCAAGGATGAATTGGAGACTCGGAACAGGATGGCAAAGAATGGGAGCCGAAGTAAATGCAGACTTCAGAGATTCAAATGCCTGTAAGGCTTTATCAGACCAATGCTTGCAATCCTGACCCTTCTTAGTAAGAGCTGTAAGGGGTGCCGAGATGTTAGCAAAGTCTTTTATGAATTTACGATAGTAATTGGCAAACCCCAGGAACCTTTTAAGAGATTTTAAGGAAGTAGGTCTAGGCCAATCTATAATAGCCGACAGTTTGTCAGAATCCATCTTAAATCCAGACGGGGAAATAATGTAACCCAGGAAATGAATAGATTCTTGATGAAAGGAGCACTTTTCAAGCTTGGCAAAGAGAGAATTTTCACGTAATCTCTGGAGTACTAGTGTAACATGATGAACGTGATCCTGTAAAGTCCGGGAATAAATCAAAATATCATCAAGATAGATAATAACGATTTGATTAAGATAGTCTCTGAATATTTCATTAACAAAATGTTGAAAAACTGCAGGGGCATTGCATAACCCAAAAGGCATAACTAAATATTCATAGTGCCCAAACCTAGTGTTGAAGGCAGTTTTCCACTCGTCCCCTTTACGAATTCTGACCAAATTATATGCCCCACGAAGATCCAATTTGGTAAAGATGGAAGCACCCTGGAGACGATCAAATAATTCAGGAATGAGAGGAAGTGGATAACAATTCTTGATTGTAATTTGATTAAGAGCACGATAGTCAATGCAGGGACGAAGACCTCCATCTTTTTTTTCCACAAAGAAAAAACCTGCTCCTACTGGAGAAGAAGAAGGGCGGATAAAACCTTGGGCCAAATTATCCTTGATATATTCCTCAAGTGAAACATTTTCTTGACGACAAAGTGGGTATGTTTTACCCTTAGGTAGAGGTGCTCCTGGTAACAGGTAAATGGGACAATCAAAGGTCCGGTGTGGAGGTAATACTTCAGCATCTTTTTTAGAAAAGACATCACAAAAAGAATGATAATGTTCAGGCAAGGAATCAGGAATGTCCAAAACTGCCACAACTGTACTAGAAGTTTTGGGAGTATTCTGAAGACACTGTTTGAAACAAGAAGATCTCCAAGCAACAAGTTCTCCTTTAGACCAGGAAAAAACTAGATCATGTAGTTGAAGCCAAGGGAGTCCCAAAATGAGAGGAAACTGTGGGGAAGAGATGATGTCAAAGCAAATGGTTTCGGAATGAAGTACTCCTACAGACATGAGAAGTGGTATCGTAGAATATTGAATGAAACCAGAACCTAAGGGTTGACCACTGACAGTAGTGACCTTAATTACTTGGCTCTTGGAAAGCAAAGGAATACGAAAAGCATTGACAAAATCTGAATCCATAAACATTCCTGCAGCTCCAGAATCGATGAGTGCTTGAGCCTGAAATTTGGTGTTGCCAAAGCGGACAGTGACTGGAACAAACAGCTTGGGATTGAGGGTAGAAAAAGATCTTTGGCTTAACTCAGTCCCTCTTTCTGGAGTTAAGCCCTGGCTTTTACTGGAGTTGGACAATCTTTTAATATATGCCCCTTGATACCACAGTAAAGACATAGTCCCAGATTGCGCCTTCTGAGATGTTCAGCTTCGGATAATTTGATTGCACCAACCTCCATGGGTTCACTTGACTCAGAGATAGAAGTATTTGGAGTAGGAAGGTTAGGTGAACGAGGCATAGGACGGAAAGAAGATCTGATAAAGGATCTTCAGCTACGGTCATGTTCATGGAGACGCTCAGAGTAACGAGCATCTAGCTTGATACATAAGTTGATAAGTTCCTCTAGAGAATCAGGAAGATCCCTATAAACCAGTTCGTCTTTCAAACGATCACAAAGACCTTTACGAAACGCTGCACGCAGGGCCCCATGATTCCACATAGTTTCAGCAGCTAAAGTCCGGAATTCTATAGCGTATTGTGCTACAGAAAGAGATCCCTGTCTTAAATCTAAAAGTTCTGCTTTGGCAGCCGCTGATCTGCCAGGTTTATCAAACACAGAAGAAAATATGGATACAAAAGTGTCAATATCATGGAGCAAAGGATCATCCTTTTCCAACAGTGGAGAAACCCAAGCCAAGGCTTTACCCTAAGAAGTTATGTCAGAACTTATGCTCTAGATCCGATGTCCAGGCCACCGAGATCATATTTACTCGCTGTTACATGTTATCAATACCACCCTCAAATTCTTATCTCCATGCACCCACCTTTCCCAATACCTCCATCAACCTTCATATTCATAGCCCACCTAGCTCCTTCCAACTCTTCTTACCCATTTATCTCCCACTCCCTCATTATCTATTTTAACTCCTATCTCTCACCCCAGGTTAGCCCCTATACAAATATTTACCTATCCAGCCCTCAGTATTTCACACATTACTATCCCCTGCTGAACCACTTCACCCACCTATTCATGCAGAACTGGGGGGATCTGCCCCCGCCACCTCCCTGGCTTTCCATGCCTCCCTCCTACTTTTTACTTACACTCCGTCGTTGTCCCTACTCTCCTATACGGGATTGCATTTCTTCCCTTCATTATCCCTTCACTCATTTTCACATTTATCCACCACTGAATATACACTCTAGGCTCCGCCCCCCCCCCCCTTTCCTAACCCCCTTCCTCAGCTCTTTTCCTTTATCCCTTCATTTTACAATCTACCCAACTCACGGTCTTTTAATATATCTCCATATTCCCTCCCCATCCACACCCCTCTCCTTCCTTTAAACAAAGCGGCTCTGGCCCGCTGTCCTCCTTTCCCCGGAAAATATTTCTCAGTAAGTGAAGTTAACTCCAGCTCCCTGTCTTCATAATTGGTACTCATCTACACTCTTCGGACTCTACTCTACATTTTTTTTTCTCTTCCCCCCTCTCTCCCCCTTCTTTTTTCCCTTCACCACCACCCACATAACATAATCTCATTATACCATGAAAGACCTACATCTTTTAACCCTCAATGTGCAGGGATTAAACTCCCCCACCAAACGCAGCCTCCTATTTAACTATTTATGCAAAAATAGTGTAGACATTGCCTTCATTCAAGAGACACACTGGACCTCCGAGTATAGCAAACGATACACTTCCAAACATTATCCAACACTTCTTGACGCCACATTCCTATCGAAATCTAGAGGGGTCGCTATTTATATAGGCAAAAATGTCCATTATGATCAGATCCATATTGAATCAGATCCCCAAGCACGCTACATTATTGCTGTCTGCAGAATAAATACCCACCTAGTGACCCTCCTTAACATATACGCACCGAACAGCAAACAAGTTAACTTCCTCAGAACTCTACTTAAGTCTGTAGCCTCTATACAGCAGGGAGATCTCATATTGGGAGGTGACTTTAATCTCATATGGGATGTCCACATGGACAGACAGGGGCCTCCACTCTCTAGAAATGATAGGGCAACTCACTCCCTTTCCTCAGCCTTCAAATCCTTAATAGCGCTACATGACTTATATGACACTTGGCGCGCCCTGCCCCCACAGGATAAGGAATTCACCTTCTACTCTTTCCCACATAGATCACACACTCGCATAGATTACTTTTTCATACACGCTAAATTCCATGACAATGTCCACTCTGCGACCATCTCCCCCATCTCGTGGTCCGACCATGATTCACTTCACATACACATAGGCTCATATACTCGCCCACCTCCTTTCACATGGCGTTTACAAGACTGGACTCTTACAGACCCACACCTCAAGACTGCTCTACAGAAAATAATCACAGATTACGTTTCCCTTAATGACAACGACCAGACCTCAGCTCAAAACCGGTGGGCTGCCTTAAAGGCAGTGGTGAGAGGCCACCTCATCCAATTTGAATGAGAGGCACGCGCAAAAAGCAGAGCCACCTTGTCCTCTTTGAATATTCAGCTTCGCCAACTTAAAGCGGACATCTCTCACACATACTCCCCTTCTATCAATGACAAAATTCTAGAGACAATGAAACAAATCCAAACTCTTGAACTCAAGAAAACCCAATCCATGTTAGAGAAGTATAAAAGAATTTATTACCACTTTGGCAACAAAGCTTCTATGCTTCTAGCCAACAAACTTAAAAATCGCACAGCCCAAGCCAGAATTATGTCTATACGAACCCCTCTAGGGACACAGGTCACTGCCCCTCGTGAAATTGGTAACGTCTTTAGGCAATACTACTCTGACCTCTACAATATCGAGTCCAATCTAGAATTCTCAGCCTGTCCAGTTCAACATATTTCTGAGTTCCTTAGATCCCTCGCCCTCCCCTCACTATCTCCCGAGGATTCCTCCCCTCTGCTGTCCCCGTTCACCACACAAGAAATCTCAAAAATTATACGCAGCCTAAAATTGGGAAAAGCACCTGGCCCAGATGGCTTCACAGCTAGGTTTTACAAAACTTTTTTACCTCAGATTGCTCCTCCCCTTGGTAAGTTCTTCCAAGAGGTGTTTTCAGGAACCCCTTTTGAAGCTGAATTTCTAGAAGCTGTTATAGTGACCATCTTAAAGCCTAGCAAACCTCCTGATCTCTGTAGCAGCTATCGGCCGATCTCACTGATTAACACTGACACAAAAATATATGCCAAACTCCTTGCCAGTAGGGTCACCAGAGTGATTCCCTCCCTCATAGCGAGTGACCAGGTCAGATTTCTTCCGAATAGAGAAGGCGTCGATGCAACCAGGCGAATTCTAGATGTTCTCCATTTGGCAGATTGCCGAAAAGTCCCCTTCCTGGCCCTGTCACTAGATGCAGAAAAAGTGTTCGACAGGGTCAGATATGAGTTCTTGTGGGAAGCCATGACCATCTTTGGCTTTCCTACCACTTTTGTAGGTGCAGTCCGATCCCTCTATGATCACCCAACGGCCACTGTTCGTGGAGTAGGGTTTCAGTCTCCCAAATTCACCATTGCCAATGGTACCAGACAGGGGTGTCCCCTCTCCCCACTACTGTTTGCCCTCACCATAGAGCCCCTAGCTCAATCGATCAGAATGAACCCTCAGACTATAGGATTGGCCATAGGACCACATGTCCATAAAATTTCCCTTTATGCAGATGACATTACTCTTTTTCTCACTTCACCTCACACTTCTCTTCCTGCAGTTTTCGCTATCTTGGAGAAATTTGGCCCACTTTGTTTCTATAAACCTAATGTAACCAAAACTGAGGCCCTCCCCATAAACATCCCTCCACAAACGCTCTCTATGCTGCAGTCCACTTATCATTTTCAATGGAAATCTTCCTCGCTCAAGATCCTAGGAGTTCACCTTAGCCCAGACCCTATGACCACTATATCGCAGAATTATACTGATAGACTCCCGGAATTCAGGAAGCTTCTTGATTCGTGGGAGTTTCGGGAAATTTCTTGGACAGGCCGCATTGCCGCAATAAAGATGTCCTTTCTCCCCAAGATTACCTATCTTTTTAGATCTATCCCTTACAACATCCCGAGAGCACTCCTTAATAGATTCCAAAGTCTACTTACCTCATATGTCTGGAGAGATCGCTGACCCAGGACATCGGGTCGCACTCTCGAAAAGCCGCTTTTACAGGGAGGCCTTGCTCTTCCAAATATGATCTCATATTACAATGCTGCAAGACTCTCACACATTCTCCGCTGGAATGATCCTGAGAGACATCTTAGTTGGTATTCTCTAGAGGCCTCCCTGTTGCCTTCAGGTATAACCCTCCCAGACATAATTTGGATTCCCCCCCACCATAGACGAGATGTTGACAAATTACTCCCTATATTTAGACATACACTTCGATTCTGGGACCAGATCAGACACCACCCAGACATATCCCCTCATCCCTCCCCCGCCATGACAATTCCTGATGTTCTTTTTTGTCTCCCAGACTCCCACTTCGACCTGTGGCCGCAGGCGCACACATTACAAATTTCTGACCTCTATGAAGAGGACAAGTGGCTCTCGCACTCAGTAATGTGCGCTAAATTCCGTCTCCCACCTAAGTTGCATTTCGAGGGATTCCGCCTGAGCACCCGCTTGCGCACATGGGGTTATCCCAAACAAGCACTACGCCCATTAACCGCTTGGGAGAGAGCGTGGCGGCAAGCTCACGCTCTCCGACATCTGCTGTCCCTTCATTACAATATACTTATTAACCCGACTCCCTCACATAAAATCTCACAACACCAGGCTTGGGAGAGAGAAATCGGTCTCACTTTTACTCTAGAGGATTGGCATGCCAGAATCAAAATAACCAAAAAGATCCTCCATTGTGCCACATTGTGGGAACTACACTATAAGATCTTGGTTCGCTGGCACCTTGTGCCAACTATTCTACACAAGATCTATCACTCACAATCCCCGGAGTGTTGGAGAGGCTGTAGGATGCTTGGTACCCAGCTCCACATATGGTGGACATGCCCAGTAATTCAGCCCATGAGGAAAAAAGTATTTGCACTTCTTTGGACACTTGGTCTTGTCCCCCCATTCACCCCTGAAGTCACCCTCTTACACATGCAGATGCCCAACCTCACCCCCTCTGGAGAAGCACTCACGATATATGTCCTCATGGCCACTAAGCTGACCCTGGCAAGGGCTTGGAGAGAGGAGAAACCACCGACTCTTTCCCAGGTAATCGCATGTACGCATTACATCGGCCAAATGGAACAATACTCGTATAGAGTGCTTGACAACACTAATGCTTTCCATGAAATATGGCTGCCATGGCTCACAAAGTTCCCCAACTGGTCCTCAAGCTCTCAGACCCCACCTTAGACCTATAAATCATTATACACTACCTTCTTCCTCTCCCCTTTTTCCCTTTTTTTTTTTTTCCTTTTCTCTTCTCTCCCTCCTTCTTTCATGTCCGCCTTTTATAAATCTCAGTGTCCCATATTCGAACGAAATTGAGTACCATCATCATCTTAAAACACAGACTCAATATCAATATCAAAATCCACGCATACAACACTTTACTTCCAGAAAAGAGACCCACTTAATAAATAGACCTGCTCTCACTCTTATCTCCATTTATCATCGCGCATCCCAGCATAAAAGTGTTTAATTTCACATATTTTGTTGTATATTTCATTGAACTATTTATGTACCTTCAATTCTGTATCTGCAGGCAATATCCTTGTTCAATAAGCTGTCTCAATAAAAAAAAAAAAATGTTTAAAAAAAAATAAATCCTCGACAGTCTTCAGGATTGCCGTCATATTTATCTGGTAGCGGAATTCTGGGAATAAACTGTTCTGCGGGTTGTTGCGGATTAAATGCAGGGTTAGAACTGGCCACAGGAACAACAGGTGTTGCAGAAACTTGAGAAGGTGGAGAGAGATTATGCAAAAGAGCAGTAATTTGATCCAATTTTGAATCCAGGGATTGCAGGTGTGCAGAGTGGGTTCCAAGCAGCTGTCCCTGTAGAGCCACAGCTCTGGATAACTCACCAGGGTCCATTATATGGCCTGTTTGTAATGTCAGGATAGGTTAAGTCCAGAGTTAGATCCAAATGCTAGAATGAAGTTAGAATAACACTCTAGCACTGTGAGTATATTCCAGGTCAGGAGAAGAAACTTCGGGTAGTTAAGGGTTAACCAAAAGAGTAATCCTTCAAGCAATAACCGGCAACTTGAAATCAGACAGGAAGGGGTTAACCAGAAGGATCTGTCAAACAAGCAAAGTCCAGCAACGTGTTATCAGGCAGATTGGGATAAACAGTAGAATTGTCTAGCAAGCAAAGTTCCAGCAACGTGTAATTCCGGCAGTTTGGGGTTAACCAGTAGAATAGTTAAACAAGCAAAGTCCAGCAACGTGTTATCAGGCAATTTGGGGTTAAACAGTAGAATGGTCTAGCAAGCAAAGTTCCAGCAGCGTATAATCAGGCAGTTTGGGGTTAAACAGTAGAATGGTCAAGCAAGCAAAGTTCCAGCAGCGTGTAATCAGGCAGATTGGGGTTAAACAGTAGAATGGTAAGACAAGCAAAGTTCCAGCAGCGTGTAATCAGGCAGATTGGGGTTAAACAATAGAATGGTCAAACAAGCAAAGTCCAGCAATGTGTTAACAAGCAGTTTGGGTTTAAACAGTGAAATGTTCAAACAAGCAATAGTCCAAATAACAGGAATCAGGCAGGAAGGTTTAAGCAGGGTAGGAGTCAAACAAGCCAGCAATTCTTAATCAAACAAGGAATTCAGAAAGTACTCACAAGCCAGGAATTAGAACAAACAGGCCCCGAGGAGAGGAGATGCCGGAATAAGAAGGCCTTCTGACGTCAGCAGAAGGGGCCGACGAGAACAGGGTTGCTAAGCAACCAATAAAGCGCTACCACGCTGACAAAGGGAAGAAGGAAGCGATCAGCAGCTGAGCGATCGCGACACACGGTTAAACCAAAATTCATTAAAATTATGGGGGGAGATAAAAAACTGAAATTAAAATCCTCCATCTCTCAAAATTAAATCAATGTAAATATTTGCATAGGAAATTATCACATTTAGGCAAGATTCCCCGCTTGCTTTTTCCCAGAAATACTTAATATACAATGTTACCAATGCACAAGAGGATTCTGGGTAAGATATGCAAATTAGATATGCAAATTCTTAGTTTGTGCATTGGTAACATTGTATATTAAGTATTTCTGGGGAAAAGCAAGCAGGGAATTTTGCCTAGATGTGCTAATTTTCTATGCAAATATTTACATTGATTTAATTTTGAGACATGGAGGATTTTAATTTCAGATTATTATCTCCCCCCATAATTTTAATGAATTTTGGTTTAACCATGAAAATAGCTTTACCGATGCAGCAACCAGAAATCTATCTCCTACTGATGAGTTCCAAAAAGAATGAAACTGTCATATAATTGTCTCTCCTTTCAGGATATAACAACTTACTATTGTTTACTGTGCCTTTAAGACTGTTATTTGCCTTATCCTATTTAAACTCATTCTGGTTACCTTACAGTGCTTGGTATTTTCCTCCTTGGAGCCTGTAACCTGAGCCTCACTCTTGCTGACCTCATTAGCAATCTCCAGCTGTCAGTCCTAGACAGATCCTCTGTTCACTTCAGGGGTTTCCCTGCTACTTCCTGCTTCAACCTTGTGCTGTGACGTCACACACCATTCTGTTTACTTCAGACTGGGTGAGTCCTGTAAGCTAGCTCTTCTGCTGCATTTAATTCCACATAAGGTACCTTAATAATGTAATTTAAAACTTATTACTACCTTATACCGCAGTGTGAACTTTGGGACTTTTGTGCAACTTATTTCTGAACCATTCCTGACTTTCGGAAACACAGTAAGGTTACTATATTTTGTTCCTCATTATTCTTAGAATTGGTAAGTCTATCTTTTAAGTAATCTGTTGTGTATGCTGCACCCATCAGCTATAGATTACTTTGAGAAGCATACCTAAATTAAGGAAGATATCCAACTTCACACTGTTCTCTCTTAACAGTTGTTGAAGTATGATTTCTACCACACACAATATTTTTTTTAAGACAATTTTAATTTCATTTTTTTATCTCCCCGCATAATTTTAATGAATTTTATATATATACATAGGAAGCAGGTATCATCCGCACCCAAAAAATTGTAAAAAATTACATTTATTGTAAAGATGATTAAAAGAACACAGAAAAAACATAAAAACATTAGAAAAATGATGTGGTCTGGTGGAAAAGAGTGCCAAACATGTTCCGGGCCTATCCCTAGCCCTTGTTCACTGGCATACACACAGACTCCAACGAGACCACTATTTAAGTCAAGATTCTCCAATTAGCTCTGAGACACCTGATTCAAATACATCTTAAAGGTATATTTCTATATATTGACTGGCTGTTATAAAAAACAGCCATTATATGTGAACTTGATATAAATGTTTCTACAAAAGGCATAGTTAGATTTCTTATATATATATACATATCCAATGGAAAAAAAGGATTATATAGCAGCATTATATGGAGATATTCTTGATACAATAAATTCAATTTCTGAAATCCTTTCCCTTATATACTATTTATTACCATATTTTTTATGCATACATTTATTTTGCAATTACATATACTTATTTAGCACATATTTGCCTTTAACAGTAATGCCTTTAGGCAAAGTTACACGTTTCTTACACTGTTTTCACTCTCACTGTCTTGTCCTCACATCAGCTTCCTTATCTAGAAGGAGAAAGGAGTGCACTCATTGGCCCCTAGTTATCAAGCCGTCAACCTCAAATATGCTGGAATTCCATAGCATATTTGTGGCTTGGCTGATTCGCCTTAGTTATCAAGCCCTAGACACTGGCAAAAGTAGAATATGGTGACGTAAGCTTCGATCCGCCGGACTCAGTCCGACACAGATCGATTCTTACATCACTCCAGATGTTCCGCACACAAGTTCGGCACTATCTGACTACTTTTGCTAGTTATCAAAAAACTAGCAGGTACGCTCGTCACTTTTCCGGCCCAGCGTACCTGGTTTTCAAACCGCTGCCCTGGAGGCGGCGGATCCCATAGGAATCAATGGGAGTCTGACCATAGCGAAAGTTCATGTTCGCTGCTGCCAGATATCCCATTCATTCCTATGGGAGCTGTCTACACCTAACACCCTAACATGTACCCCGAGTCTAAACACCCCTAATCTGTCCCCCCCTACACCGCCACAACTAAATAAATGTATTACCCCCTAAACCGCCGCTCCCGGAGCCCACTGCAACTATAATAAAGTTATTAACCCCACTCCCGGACACCGCCGCCACCTACATTATACCTAGTAACCCCTATCCTGCCCCCCCTATACCGCCATTACCTATAATAAAGTTATTAACCCCTATCCTGTGGATTCCGGACCTCGCCGCAATTAAATAAATAGTTTAACCACCTAACCGCCACTTCCGGACCCCGCCGCAACCTATATTAAACTTATTAACCCCTAATCTGCCCCCCTACACCGTCGCCACCTATACTAAATTTATTAACCCTATCCTTCCCCCCTACACTGCCGACACTATAATAAATTTATTAACTCCTAAACCTAAGTCTAACACGAACCCTAACACCCCCCTAACTGAAATATTAATTAAATACATTTAAATAAATATTATTCTTATTAACTAAATTAATCCTATTTAAAACTAAATACTTACCTTTAAAATAAACCCTAATATAGCTACAATATAAATAATAATTATATTGTAGCTATCTTAGGATTTATTTTTATTTTACAGGCAAATTTCAATTTATTTTAACTAGGTACAATAGCTATTAAATAGTTATTAACTATTTAATAGCTATCTAGTTAAAATAAAAAGAAATTGACCTGTAAAATAAAAACTAACCTAAGTTACAATTACACCTAACACTACACTATCATTAAATAAATTATTCCTATTTAAAACTAAATATTTACCTGTAAAATAAACCCTAAGATAGCAACAATGTAATTTATAATTACATTGTAGCTATTTTAGGATTTATATTTATTTTACAGGTAACTTTGTATTTATTTTAGCTAGTTAGAATAGTTATTATATAGTTATTAACTATTTAATAACTACCTAGCTAAAAGAAATACAAAATTACCTGTAAAATAAATCCTAACCTAAGTTACAATTAAACCTAACACTACACTATCATTAAATTATTAAATAAATTAACTACAAATAGCTACAATTAAATAAACTAACTAAAGTACAAAAATAAAAAAGCTAAGTTACAAAAAATAAAACATTTTTTTACAAACATTTAAAAAATATTACAACAATTTTAAGCTACTTACACCTAAATCTAAGCCCCCTAATAAAATAACAAATCCCCCCAAAATAAAAAAATGCCCTACCCTATTCTACATTAAAAGGTTACCAGCTCTATTACCTTACCAGCCCTTAAAAGGGCCTTTTGCGGGGCATGTCCCAAAGAATTCAGCTCTTTTGCCTGTGAAAATAAAATATAACCCCCCCAACATTAAAACCCACCACCCACATACCCCTACTCTAACCCAAACCCCCCTTAAATAAATCTAACACTACCCCCCTGAAGATCATCCTACCTTTAGCCGTCTTCAGCCAGCCGACCCACCGATGGAACCGAAGAGGAGATCCGGAGCGGCAGAAGTCATCATCCAAGGGGCGCTGAAGAAGTCTTCCATCCGATTGAAGTCATCATCCAAGGGGCGCTGAAGAGGTCTACCATCCGATTGAAGTCTTCATCCAAGCGGCGTCTTCAATCTTCATCCATCCGGAGCGGAGCGGAGCCATCTTCAGACGAGCCGACGCGGAGCCATCCTCTTCTTCCCGACGACTAACAACGAATGACGGTACCTTTAAGTGACGTCATCCAAGATGGCGTCCCTTCAATCCGATTGGCTGATCCAATCAGCCAATCGGATTGAGCTCGCATTCTATTGGCTGATCGGAAGGCTGGTAACTTTTTAATGTAGAATAGGGTAGGGCATTTTTTTATTTTGGGGGGCTTTGTTATTTTATTAGGGGTATTAAATAGTTAATAACTATTTAATAACTATTCTAACTAGCTAAAATAAATACAAAGTTACCTGTAAAATAAATATAAATCCTAAAATAGCTACAATGTAATTATTAATTACATTGTAGCTATCTTACGGCTAGATTTGGAGTTTTGTCGGTAACGACCCGAAAAGCTAACGCCGGCTTTTTTCTGGCCGCACCATAAAAATAACTCAGGTATTGAGAGTCCACATAAAGGCTGCGTTAGGCTCCAAAAAAGGAGCGTAGAGCATATTTAATGCAGCTTCAACTCTCGATACTAGAGTTGCTTTTGCTTATGCAAGCGGCCAGCCTCAAAAACGTGCTCGTTCACGATTCCCCCATAGGAAACAATGGGGCTGTTTGAGCTGAAAAAAAACCTAACACCTGCAAAAAAGCCGCGTTCAGCTCCTAACGCAGCCCCATTGTTTGCTATGCGGAAACACTTCCTACGTCTGCACCTAACACTCTAACATGTACCCCGAGTCTAAATACCCCTAACCTTACACTTATTAACCCCTAATCTGCCGCCCCCGCTATCGCTGACCCCTGCATATTATTATTAACCCCTAATTTGTCGCTCTGTAAACTGCCGCTACTTACATTATCCCTATTTACCCCTAATCTGCTGCCCTAACATCGCCGACCCCTATATTATATTTATTAACCCCTAATCTGCCCCCCACAACGTCGCCTCCACCTGCCTACACTTATTAACCCCTAATCTGCCAAGCGGACCTGAGCGCTACTATAATAAAGTTATTAACCCCTAATCCGCCTCACTAACCCTATAATAAATAGTATTAACCCCTAATCTGCCCTCCCTAACATCGCCGACATCTAACTTCAATTATTAACCCCTAATCTGCCGACTGGAGCTCACCGCTATTCTAATAAATGTATTAACCCCTAAAGCTAAGTCTAACCCTAACACTAACACCCACCTAAGTTAAATATAATTTACATCTAACGAAATTAATTATCTCTTATTAAATAAATTATTCCTATTTAAAGCTAAATACTTACCTGTAAAATAAATCCTAATATAGCTATAATATAAATTATAATTACATTGTAGCTATTTTAGGATTAATATTTATTTTACAGGCAAGTTTGTAATTATTTTAACCATGTACAATAGCTATTAAATAGTTAAGAACTATTTAATAGTTACCTAGTTAAAATAATTACAAAATTACCTGTAAAATAAATACTACCTAAGTTAGAATTAAACCTAACACTATACTATCATTAAATTAATTAAATAAAATACCTACAATTACCTACAATTAAACCTAACACTACACTATCAATAAATAAATTAAATACAATTCTTACAAATAACTACAATGAAATAAACTAACTAAAGTACAAAAATTAAAAAAGAACTAAGTTACAAAAAATAAAAAAATATTTACAAATATAAGAAAAATATTACAACAATTTTTTTTTTTTTTTTTTAAATCTTTTTATTGAGAGAGCGGCATACATGCAAATACAAACAAACATCTCCATGTTACAGTATAAAGTCAGTTGAGTGTTCTATACAGAGTAAGACAGTGCAATAGTATATTTACAGTGTGGGACCTTCCCGGCCCTTCTTACTCAACATATCTTGATTAGAAACAATAACTCCATATTATAATCCAAATAAACTTTCAACATGATAAAAGGTTCACATGGATACAGCTCTCAAACTTTTCTCTTTTCTTCCCATTCCCCCCCCCACCTACCCCTCCTCCCTCCCATACCCCCCCGCCCATGTGGAGATTAGAACTTCTCTCCCCACTATCGTGCACCCAACTGACCTACAGGGCAAGGGTTTCATAGGTGCCCCACCCAGGAAAACTACTCCCACCCTTATATTCAACAATTATTCAGTGCCTAGGGTATTCTATTTCTTGTATCTCACTTGATGGGCCGGTGCGAAAAAAAAAAAAAAAAAAAAAAAAAGGAAAAGGTATCAAGGGAAGGGACAAGCGTATGGGTCAACCTTCAATGTCTAAGCTTTAGTCATCTAAGTGACTCCATTCCCCTCTCAGAGAGTCTTCCAGAAATGTTACAGTATTACGGAAAGGGATTAGAACTTGTCTTTGTACTTCTAATTCGAACGTTAATATCAGTCTACGCCATTTCCGAAGAAATGGATTTAGCCTATTTCCCACGTCTATTCTGACATCTACTTGTTCGGTAAATACTTGGGTTCTCAGCATATTTCGAAAGTAAGCTATTGAGGGGGTTTGGGCAACTGTCCAATGTTTGAGTATGCATTTTCTTGCTAGTAATATCAGTAGCGTCAGTTCAGAGTCAAATTGCCTATGGTGTTGTTCCCAGTCTAAAAACAATATCATCTGAGGTGTAAAGTCAATATTTATGGCCAGCTTTTTCCTAACCCAATATTGTAGTTTTTCCCAAAACTGTCTAACCTTGGGGCAATACCAAATGCAGTGCAACAGGTCCGGCGATTCCATTGAACACTTGGTACATCTGTTCGGCCAGTCAGGAATCCACTTGGCAAGGCACTTAGGGGTCATATATGCCCTATGCAAAAATCTAATTTGTGTCTCCCGTAGGTTTGCTGACAGCGTGGCTTTTCTAGTTTTCTCCAGTCCTCTCCGGGCCTCTTCCCACGTGATCTCTTTAAATCCCTCCCTCTGCCAGCCCTGTAAAAGTTCTGGTTGCAGTAGTTGTAGTCTTTTTTGTATCAAAGTTTGATAGATCCCTGATAAAGAGAAGCATCCCATCTTAAATAAAGTTTGTGATACTCGGAATGGTGAGCCTTCCCAAAAATCCGGTTTATCTCTGGTTAGAGTGTCCACATAATGACGTGCCTGCAGGTATGCATAAAAGTGATTGTTTGGCAAGTTGTATTCTCTCTGCAGTGTCGCAAAAGATTTCATGGTTTTCAGTAGTGGGTCCACCAGTGATCCCACAGTTTTCAGCCCAAGCGCCTCCCAAGCGCCTCCCAAGCGCGAAATGGTTTCGTATCCATACCTGCAGGAAAATCTGGGTTACCACTTAGTGGTAAAAAGGCAGAGCCTAGGTTCGTTTTGCCTAAAAATTTGTGAGCTAGGTGCCAGGCCCTTAGCGGGTCCTGATATATAAAATTCCCCTCCAATGTCCCTCCCATCTTTGGTTTTGGCATGTGTGGCAAGTATGCCAAGGCTATACCTCCCAAAGCCGCCCGTTCCAGGTTATCGCTATAAAAGTGAGCCGAGCTCACCTGCCAGTCTATAACTAAGCGGATCAGGGCCACCCAATTGTAGAGTTTGAAATCTGGCAGCGATAAACCCCCATGTAGGTAGTTCAGGGTTAGTTTATCTGTTGCAATGCGCAATCTACCGCCTCGCCACAAGAAGAAACGCATTGCAGAGTTTAACTCTTTCACATTCGCCTTGGAGAGTAGTAATGGTAGCATGAGCATAGGGTATAAGAGCCGCGGGAGGATAACCATTTTCAAAAGGCTAACCCTTCCCATCAAAGAAATCGGGAGAGATTTCCAACTTCTCATCTGCCCACACAGTTTTGCACATAAAGGAGTCAAATTAGTTGCATACAGTTTATTGGGATTCACATGGATCTGGATTCCTAAATAAGTGATCATTTGGTTTGCTACCGCAAACGGGTAGTCATGGACTTGGTTCTCCCCCTTATGCAACCAGAGAATTTCTGACTTTTGCATGTTGGCTTTATATCCCGCGAACGCCCCAAAGTCTGACAATGTTTGCACAATTGATGGTATATGGGTTTTTGGTTCCTGAACAAATAGCAACATATCATCCGCATACAATGCGAGATGTTGGGGGTGCCCAGCTATGTCAATGCCCGGGAATATTTGACGCAGTTTAACTGCCAGCGGCTCCAGTGCCAGATTGAACAGCAAGGGAGACAGGGGGCATCCCTGTCTCGTGCCTCTTTGCAGAACGATATCTGATGAGTAAAGATGGTTAGAACATATATTGGCTATGGGGGATGAGTACAAATTTTTGACAAATGCCGTAAAGGGCCCGGAAAAGTTAAAACTAGCCAATGTATGGAATAAATGGCCCCATTCTACCCTGTCAAAGGCCTTCTCTGCGTCTAATGACAGCAGGAAGGCCTCTGGGATTTGATCCCCCTCTCTAGAATTTTTCCTATTCCAGAAATGATGTAAAACCTGCAGTATTCTGCGTACATTCACTACCGATGATCTTGCCATCATGAAACCAGTCTGGTCTTCATGAATCAAGTCTGGCTAACACAAATTTAAGACGCTCCGCTAGTAGTTTTGTTAAGATCTTATAGTCGGAGTTCAGTAGTGAGATTGGTCTATAAGACTCAGTAAGCAAGGCATCTTTGCCCGCCTTGGGGATAAGAGTAATATGGGCGGCCTTGAAAGTCGTGGCCGGCCTGTTTTCCTCTGTGAAATAATTGGCAAACAGGTCAGTGAGCACTGGTGTTACTCTAGTTTTCAGCATCCTGTAGAACTCAATGGGCAGCCCATCCGGGCCTGCCGCTTTACCCAAGTTTAAGGTCATAATCGTCCTGTCCACTTCTTCCCTCGTAATTGGTGCATTTAACTGAGTCAATTGCGACTCCGTTATCTGTGGGAGTTCAATAGAGCTCCAAAATGCTCGCCTCTTTTCTTCTGAATCACACTGTTTGCTAGTGTAAAGCTCAGAGTAATAGGCAGCGAAGGCTTCCACAATCCTTTCAGGATCTTTCACTACAGTGCCCTTATGTTTGATGGCTGCAATAAAACGGGTGGAGGTTTTTAGATTAACTAGGGAGGCCAACAGCCTGCCCGATTTATCTCCGTACCGATAATATTTGCCTCTAGTTCGCAGGAGAGTTTGTGAGGCCTGGTATGCCAGCATTGTGTCATATTCTTTTTTAGTGGCTAATATTACAACAATTTTAAACTAATTACACCTACTCTAAGCCCCCTAATAAAATAACAAAGACCCCCAAAATAAAAAATGCCCTACCCTATTCTAAATTACTAAAGTTCAAAGCTCTTTTACCTTACCAGCCCTGAACAGGGCCCTTTGCGGGGCATGCCCCAAGAAGTTCAGCTCCTTTGCCTGTAAAAAAAAACATACAATACCCCCCCCCAACATTACAACCCACCACCCACATACCCCTAATCTAACCCAAACCCCCCTTAAATAAACCTAACACTAAGCCCCTGAAGATCATCCTACCTTGTCTTCACCTCACCAGGTATCACCGATCTGTCCTGGCTCCAAAATCTTCATCCAACCCAAGCGGGGGCTGGCGATCCATCATCCGGTGGCTGAAGAGGTCCAGAAGAGGCTCCAAAGTCTTCATCCTATCCGGGAAGAAGAGGCGATCCAGACCGGCAACCATCTTGATCCAAGCGGCATCTTCTATCTTCATTTGATGACGACCGGCTCCATCCTGAAGACCTCCACCGCGGACCCATCTTCTTCCGGCGACGTCCAACTGAAGAATGACGGTTCCTTTAAGGGACGTCATCCAAGATGGCGTCCCTCGAATTCTGATTGGCTGATAGGATTCTATCAGCCAATCAGAATTAAGTTAGGAATATTCTGATTGGCCGATGGAATCAACCAATCAGAATCAAGTTCAATCCGATTGGCTGATCCAATCAGCAAATCAGATTGAGCTCGCATTCTATTGGCTGTTCCGATCAGCCAATAGAATGCGAGCTCAATCTGATTGGCTGATTGGATCAGCCACTCGGATTGAACTTGATTCTGATTGGCTGATTCCATCAGCCAATCAGAATATTCCTACCTTAATTCCGATTGGCTGATAGAATCCTATCAGCCAATCGGAATTCGAGGGACGCCATCTTGGATGACGTCCCTTAAAGGAACCGTCATTCTTCAATTGGACGTCGCCGGAAGAAGATGGGTCCGCGGTGGAGGTCTTCAGGATGGAGCCGGTCGTCATCGGATGAAGATAGAAGATGCCGCTTGGATCAAGATAGTTGCCGGTCCGGATCGCCTCTTCTTCCCGGATAGGATGAAGACTTTGGAGCCTCTTCTGGACCTCTTCAGCCACCGGATGATGGATCGCCAGCCCCCACTTGGGTTGGATGAAGATTTTGGAGCCAGGACGGATCGGTGATACCTGGTGATGTGAAGACAAGGTAGGATGATCTTCAGGGGCTTAGTGTTAGGTTTATTTAAGGGGGGTTTGGGTTAGATTAGGGGTATGTGGGTGGTGGGTTGTAATTTTGGGGGGGGGGGTATTGTATGTTTTTTTTTACAGGCAAAAGAGCTGAACTTCTTGGGGCATGCCCCGCAAAGGGCCCTGTTCAAGGCTGGTAAGGTAAAAGAGCTTTGAACTTTAGTAATTTAGAATAGGGTAGGGCATTTTTTATTTTGGGGGTCTGTTATTTTATTAGGGGGCTTAGAGTAGGTGTAATTAGTTTAAAATTGTTGTAATATTTTTCTTATGTTTGTAAATATTTTTTTATTTTTTGTAACTTAGTTCTTTTTTAATTTTTGTACTTTAGTTAGTTTATTTCATTGTAGTTATTTTTAGATATTGTATTTAATTAATGTATTGATAGTGTAGTGTTAGGTTTAATTGTAGGTAATTATAGGTATTTTATTTAATTAATTTAATGATAGTATAGTGTTAGGTTTAATTGTAACTTAGGTTAGGATTTATTTTACAGGTAATTTTGTAATTATTTTAACTAGGTAGCTATTAAATAGTTCTTAACTATTTAATAGCTATTGTACCTGGTTAAAATAATTACAAAGTTGCCTGTAAAATAAATATTAATCCTAAAATAGCTACAATGTAATTATAATTTATATTGTAGCTATATTAGGATTTATTTTACAGGTAAGTATTTAGCTTTAAATAGGAATAATTTATTTAATAAGAGTTAATTTATTTCGTTAGATTAAAATTATATTTAATTTAGGGGGGTGTTAGTGTTAGGGTTAGCTTTAGGGGTTAATACATTTATTAGAATAGCGGTGAGCCCCGGTCGGCAGATTAGGGGTTAATAATTGAAGTTAGGTGTCGGCTATGTTAGGGAGGGCAGATTAGGGGTTAATACTATTTATTATAGGGTTAGTGAGGCGGATTAGGGGTTAATAACTTTATTATAGTAGCGGTGCGGTCCGCTCGGCAGATTAGGGGTTAATAAGTGTAGGCAGGTGGAGGCAACGTTGAGGGGGCAGATTAGGGGTTAATAAATATAATATAGGGGTCGGCGGTGTTAGGGGCAGCAGATTAGGGGTACATAGCTATAATGTAGGTGGCTGCGCTTTGCGGTCGGCAGATTAGGGGTTAATTATTGTAGGTAGCTGGCGGCGACATTGTGGGGGGCAGATTAGGGGTTAATAAATATAATACAGGGGTCGGTGGTGTTAGGGTCAGCAGATTAGGGGTACATAAGTATAACGTAGGTGGCGGTCGGCAGATTAGGGGTTAAAAAAATTTAATCGAGTGGCGGCGATGTAGGGGGGCCTCGGTTTAGGGGTACATAGGTAGTTTATGGGTGTTAGTGTACTTTAGAGTACAGTAGTTAAGAGCTTTATGAACCGGCGTTAGCCCAGAAAGCTCTTAACTACTGACTTTTTTCTGCGGCTGGAGTTTTGTCGTTAGATTTCTAACGCTCACTTCAGACACGACTCTAAATACCGGAGTTAGAAAGATCCCATTGAATAGATAGGATACGCAATTGACGTAAGGGGATCTGCGGTATGGAAAAGTCGCGGCTGAAAAGTGAGCGTTAGACCCTTTTTTGAGTGACTCCAAATACCTGAGTTAGAGGCTCCTAACGCTGGTTTTAGGCTAACGCTGGTTTTCACGGCTAACGCCAAACTCCAAATCTAGCCATTAGGGTTTATTTTACAGGTAAGTATTTAGTTTTAAATAGGAATAATTTATTAAAGTATAGTGTAGTGTTAGGTGTAATTGTAACTTGGGTTAGTTTTTATTTTACAGGTAAATTTCTCTTTATTTTAACTAAATAGCTATCAAATAGTTAATAACTATTTAATAGCTATTGTACCTAGTTAAAATAAATTGAAAGTTGCCTGTAAAATAAAAATAAATCCTAAGATAGCTACAATATAATTATTAGTTATATTGTAGCTATATTAGGGTTTATTTTAAAGGTATTTAGTTTTAAATAGGAATAATTAATTTAATAAGAGTTAAATTTATTTAGATGTATTTAATTAATATTTAAGTTAGGGGGGTGTTAGGGTTAGTGTTAGACTTAGGTTTAGGGGTTAATAAAAAAATTTTTTTTTTTAATACTTTTTATTGAGGTAATGAGCAATAATATCACAACAAGAAATATGTCCAGATACATATCAAACTTGAGAAGAACATCTCATATAACAAAAAAACAAACAAAAAAAAAGATAAAAAATAGGTTTGGTGTAAGACATTAGGGGAGCAGTAGTACAGTTATAGATACCATGTCTACAAGATACACGTAAATAAGGGCTTCAACCTAATAGATTGACTAGTTCTCCAGTGAGAGTATAAGATCTGGCGGAGGTTATAAAAGTATGATTGAAATGTGAATCATAAGATGTATGATGTATAGGATTGAGAGTGAAAATTAAGGGCTCGCGTGTGGAGGAGAAGAGTAACTGGGACATATAATAATGAGACCTCTTTTTATAACCCTTGATTTAGTAGGGATAGGGATGATCCCCAAATTACTATGCAAACCATAGGACAGTTTATCTAATCAGAATGAATTGTAACAAAATGGGGATTGATATGAGGGGTTTCTTTGGGGGAAGGGAAATTCAGCGGGCGAGAGCCTCTCTTAAAGTAAAAGGGGAAAGGGGGGGGCGGAGTCTGTTACAATGGTAATCTGGGGGAGCTTTTGGATCTCTAGGTATATTGAGGATAAAACGTATGAAGGAACTTCCTGAAGAAATTGTGTATATGGTGGGGTAAGCATGTGAGTGATTGTGCCATAAATTTTAATAAAATATTTGCCTCTAGATAGCTATGGGAGGACAGGGTAGGATAAGAGGAGATATATGCACATATAACACTGGTAGGTACTATTTAAAGCCCTGATTTAATAATTGTAGCTAATTGTTAATGTATTCCTAAAGAGCTAGGGAAGTCAGGCCAGAAGACTAAGAGTATTCCAAAATGGTGGGGAGTAATTATGTGATATACACTGGTCATTGTGCAGATAGAAAGACCCTCCTAGTACTATATACCCATGGTGCAGTACTTAAGTCCAAAGGACATCGTCAGTATAATTCCATAGGGAATAAGTAGTACTGTACATCTTTGGTTGCTCACTTAGTAAGTTTAAGATTGTGTGCATATAAGCATACAATTAAGGTACACAGATATAACATGCATATATATATATGTGAAATACAGACATATTAGTGTGATGTCACATATACGTGGCATGAGAGCAGAATAGCTACAAGAGGTAATGTGTGATATGCATGCGTTATACCAGATAGAGCTCTGGAGAAGGAGATGTAGCTCACAGTCAAATTAGCGTAGTGTAATACACTCAAGACGAGTAAATAACTGGAACAAGCAATATACAGCCCAGTCATACTATTATAGTGTGTTATATGAGTATCATAGGAGTCAAACATCTCAGGGATGTAGCATATGATCCTGCTTTGTGCTAAACTCACAACTTTAAGTGTGATATAAAAAGCATTGAAGTGCTATCATTAACTATGGGCCATATGCATATGCCTAATTAATAACCTGTTAGACCTCCCTTACATACCAAACTGACACCGGGGACCACTAGTTATCAGGATCCACGAGTATAGGAGATTTAGGGGTTAATAATTTTATTACAGTGGCGGCGGTGTAGGTGGGGCAGGATAGGGGTTAATAAATTTATTATAGGTGGCGACTGTGTAGGGGGCAGATTAGGGGTTAATAAGTTTATTATAGGTTGCGGCGGGGTCCGGGAGTGGCGGTTTAGGGGTTAAACTATTTATTTAGGTGCGGCGGGGTCCGATATCCACAGGATAGGGGTTAATAACTTTATTATAGATGGTGGTGGTATAGGGGGGCAGGATAGGGGTTACTAGGTATAATGTAGGTGGCGGCGGTGTCTGGGAGCGACGGTTTAGGGGTTAATAACTTTATTTAGTTGTGGGGGGCTCTTGGGGCGCCGGTATAGGGGGTAGAACAGTGTAGTTAGTGTGGGTGCTTAGTGACAGCTTGTCAATAAAGCTGTCAAAAAGCCGAAGAGCAGCGAGATCGGATGAGTGATAACTATCACAGTCCGCTGCTCATCACCCCATACTTGGTACGCGGCTTTGTGACAGCTTTTTTGATAACTTTGGCCAACGTATTCAGGTCCGCGGCTGCGATGGTAGGCAAGCTTAGGCGGGCGTATTGTGCCGGCGAAGGCAGGTAAAGTAGACGCACTGATGAATAGAGGCCATTGTTTGTTAGAAAATATGCACTTTATTTTAAGAAAGCTGTTAAGTTAGACTAACAATTGCTACAAAATCTAATTAATATAACACATAGACATGCCTGCACACTAAGGGCCAGATAACGAGTGAAGCGCTAACAGTTATGTGCAAGCGAAGAGGAGGTTACAAGTTGAAAGCAAACCCTATAGCTTGAGCACAATTGAAATTAACACTCCTCTGCATAGTGCGTTCTTTAAGCTCTGGTTAACAATTTAACAAAAAACAAAAAAAAATCACAAAACACATAAAAAATACATTACAAAGTACAGTTACACCCATAATAACACCATCCAATAACATTATTAAATAAAAATATTGCACAAAAAATGTATAAGGGCTCAAAGATATGAGGTCTAAGGTGTTAGGGGGAAAAAAGGCAGACAAAGGACTTTAACATTGAGATACATACATATACATGTCTAAAGATGTATATGTATGTGTGTGTGTGTATATATATATATATATATATATATATATGTGTGTGTGTGTGTTTTATATATTTATATGTATATATATGTATGTATGTATTTTAAACACATAAATACAAATGTACATACATACAGTATAGACATGTCAGCCCTTTGCTGTCAAGTAAAAAAATCATATTTATGCAATATTTATTTTTGAATATTCAGATTTGTGTTCAGGCTTTAAAAATAATTAAACTTGTGCTTCATTCAGAGACTCCTCTTTGGAGTCTTATTCTTGTTCTGAGGGTTCTTCCAGGACAACTATTTGAACCTATACATGGATTGGAACTTCAGCTTTAATCATAGAAGGTTTTCTTTCTCTTAGCTATGTCTTTGGTTAGAAGGGATTTTGAGCTTTCCGCTTTGTCCTTTAAACCTCTTTTCCTGGGGGGCGGAGCTTAGCCACGCAGGCGGATGGCTGGGTTTTAAGTTAGCTCCTAAATCCCTAAAAAGTATGCACCTTATTACTGGCATTTTCCCTCCCTAACTTTCCTAATTCCAAGGGGAGCACATCACCTACTACTACACCTACAAGTGGAGTGGCAAGAAGATCTGAATAGGCCGTTCTGGGCTCTTTACAAAGAGAGGGCGCATGTGGCCGTTACCTCATCAGAGGCATGAAACTTGTGGCGCATGAGGATTCTGCCTAAGCACTGCTTTTCACAGCCTCTTCCACCTTACCGGAGGCGCCTACGGGCGGTATCAGACACTTTCGTTCTGTCTCATCTGACACGGCTGTTACCGGGCAAGTCTGACTCTCCTGCTGATCCTGGTGAGTGACATTCTTACACCCACGCTCTTCCAAGTGCGCAAGCTGCTTCAGTCGGGCCATCTGGCTTGCGGTTCTGACTGGGGGATTGCCTGAGTTACCGAAGATTGTATAACGGCTCTCACTATGTCACCTGAGCCTCCGGTTCCTGTCTGCACTTAGACCCTACAGCAACACAAACTGTATTATCCTGAGCCACATCCCAATACTATAGGGCGCTCCACAGCTAAAGGGCCCCTGCTGCTGGCATTGTTTGTACATTATCTTAATTCTCCAGCTACTCAGGGCACACATTAATGCTACACAGCACATGCCCCCTGTTCATTTGTTTATTAACCCTTCTGGAAATCTGTGAGGCGCTCAGGCACACCCCACACTGAGCAAGAGATATAACTGCCACAAGGGTCTCTCACTAACGTTATAAGGCCCGCATATGACCCCATCTTATTTCATCCTCACATTGGCTGGGTAGTTATGCAGTGCAAATGACAAGCCAAATCAGATAAAGCTACCCCCGTACGCATACTCACTAGCTATTTGAGGCAAGTAGACCTACACAGTTCGGACTCATAGTATGGAACATAGCCAAGGTGCCTCATCGTCCACCCTGCAGGTCACTGACCCACCAGCCATGCAGCCCATAACTAAGGAAGACTTGCAGCACCTCTCATCTAAAGAGGATATTAGGAATGCTGTTAAGGAGATGAGAAGTCTTTTTAATGAACTAAAGAGAGATATCAACTCCTTAGATACCAGAGTAACACACTCAGAGGTGAAACACGTTGAAACATCCACCTCCACTCAACAAATGCAGTCTATGTTGCAGCAGAATTCAGATACTATTCAGACCATGTCTGACAAAATCGAGGACCTTGACAATAGAGGCTGCCGCAACAATCTGAGGATCAGAGGGGTCTCAGAAACCATCCATCCTCCAGCGATTGAAGGCTACCTGCAAAGTTTATTTTGCACCTTAAAAGACACCCCATCATCTAGTGACATTCCTCTGGAGTGAGCGCACAGGGCACTTCAGGCTAAACCGCCTCCTAAATCACTACTTAGAGACATTATTGTCCGTTTTTTAAATTTTAAGGACAAGGAGGAAATTTTAAAATGTGCATGCATCAAACAACCTGTCCAACATGCAGGGGAGACACTGCAGATCTTCTCAGACCTGTCACCGGCCACCCTACTAAAAAGGAGGGAACTGTCACACATCACGGAGAGGCTGAGAGCACATAATGTCCCTTACAGATGGGGCTTCCCTGTATCCCTGATAGCTACTTGGCACAATAAAACAGCGATTTTCTGTCCAGAATCGGATCCTCAAGCTTTCTTCGCAGGCCTCTCGATTGAAGACGATGCCTAACAACTCCTTCCGAACAGCAGTGCCTCACACTCATCTACCTGAGCGGACTTGGCTCTCCTTAAACCTGTCCTTCACCAGCAGTGATCGGAACTTACATCTGAGTCAGAACTTTGTATCCTTTTGAAAAAGCTGCGTATCTTAGTATTGCTTATTGGCTCACCTTTAGGCCAAGAGGGGATGACAGCTGCAGGGACCGCAAGCATAGGCTCACAGTACTTTTCTTATGGACTCTCTTAACATACCCATAGCCTTGTTCATTGCTATAATTCCCCTACCTGTTTGATAACTACAGAGGCTGCCACTACCTCACCTCTAGATTATTATTAGTTTCAACACGTAGGCCACATTTTAAAGCCCCTGCACTGTAAATCCTATTTGTTTGATAGCTGATGTTACAGTTGATGTCTAATCTATAATATTATGTTCTGCATTTTCTTTTATGCCTTTATATGTTTATTTGGATACTACAATATTTGTTGCAATGTTATCATTTCTGATGCACCATAGAGTGTAAATATCCTCCCCTTTTATGCTCCCCTTCCCTTCCCCTTCTCCCTCCCTTTCCTGCCCTTCTCCCTCCCTCTCCTCACCCTTTCCCCCCTCACCTCTTACTGGATATGTTACCATATCCAGGGGCTGTTTTGCCCGCTGGATACTTACTAATGTATTCTAATGCATACTGTTTTAGGGATTACTTCCCCTTGTCTATTTTATATCTTTGCAGCCGTAAACTTACTCTTTTACTTTTAATCTGCTTCCCTGGTACTGATCAGGGAAATACTTATCTTACTCTCCCTTCTCCTTTACTCCTCATCCTTCTCATTGCGCTCATAGCGCCCTGCTCCTACACTTTTGTCCTTACCTAGACTCTAACTCCTCAGTCTTATCCCTTCTCCACCCTTCCCCCCCCTTTTTTTTTCTTTCTTCTTCTTCTTCTTCTCTTCCCCACAGGATGGCCCACACGACCAGCAAATTCGTCTCTCACGGCTTGACTTTTGCTACTATCAACGCCAAGGGCCTAAACGACCCAGGTAAGAGGTCCATAGCATTTTGTGAGCTTAACAAACTCCATAGCCATATTCTCTTCATCCAGGAGACTCACTTCCGTAGAGGTTGTGAGCCTCAGTGGTTCAACAAACAGTACCCGGTGGCAATCTTTGCCTCGGGAACGTCCAAGAAGTGTGGAGTTGGCATACTGGTTCACCACTCGGTCCCATTAAAAATCACGCACACAGAAAAAGACCTAGAAGGCAGATTCCTGTTATTAACTGACTTACTCTACAAGCACCCAATCACGTTGGCCACAATTTATAGCCCAAACACTGACCAGCACCATTTCATGACCAAAGTTTCGAAATTGATCTTAGACCAGGCAAAGGGGCCGGTATTTCTGTTAGGAGATCTTAATATACCCCTAGACGCCCGCATAGACACATCTAATGGTTCAGCTAGCGTTTCCAATAAAGTAACTAAATCTGTTAAAACAACCATTGCAAATCTCCAACTTCACGACAATTGGAGATCTCACCATCCCTCAGGAAGAGATTATACATATTATTCCCCTCCCCATAACAAATATTCCCGAATAGACTATTTCCTTTTTGACTCCACGGGACTAGACATGGTCAGCACTTGCATGACAGACACCATTACTTGGTCCGGCCACGCACCTCTGACTTGTAATATTCTATGGCCCGACTTACCTCCCTCGACTTACATATGGAGACTTGATGACCATTTGCTGGAAAAACAGGATGTAAAAGATGACATACAAAATCATTGACCAACTACTTAACACATAACGTGCCCTCACACACCTCCATCTCATGCTTTTGGGAAGCCCATAAGTGTGTCATACGAGGAGAATTCCTCAAACACAAAGCTTGTATAGTTAAACAATACAGACTGAAACAGACACAACTTTTGGAAAGAGTGGCAGAATTAGAGACTATACATTAAAAGGATCCTCTAGATAAGGCCACAGGCACTTTATTAAGGGAAGCCAGATTAACTCTCAAGCAACATCAGCTTGAGGTCTTTCAACGTAAGACCCTCTCCATAAAACAGCAATATTACGAAAGGGGCAATAAGCCTGGTAAATTGTTAGCCAGAAGTATTCGTAGACAACAGCTTAAATCTCACATACACTTCCTACAGAAAGAGGACGGTACCACATTGCGAGGCTCCAAGCAAATAGCAGCCTCCTTTCACTCTTACTACTCAAGGCTTTATAATATTTCACAAGCAGATGCAGATGACCCTCAGAGACCCTCTGAATTAGACAGACTCACTACGATAGATAGCTATTTATCCTCTATAGACCTCCCACAGCTTAACTCAGCCGGTAGAGATTTTCTTGACGCGCCTATTACCCGAGAAGAAATGTCTCAGGCCATGAACGATCTCCCAGGTGGTAAGTGCCCTGGCCCTGACGGGCTTACGCCAAAATATTATCGGGTCTTTCTTAAAACACTAGGTCCCCCTATGCTCCAATTATTTAACAGTTTAATAATTAATCCTCAATTGGCCAGCTCGTCACTTGAGGCGTACATTACTGTAATCCCTAAACAGGGCAAGCCTCTTACCTCCCCAGCTAACTTTCGCCCAATCTCCCTATTAAATTCGGATATAAAGATCTTTGCTAAGATATTGGCTAAAAGACTCAACAAATATCTCCCCTCCTTAATCTCATCTGACCAAGTGGGCTTTATCCCAGGGAGAGAGGCACGAGACAACACCAGCAGGGTGATTCAGTTGATTTCACATGCCCAGGTTGCGGGAGAGCGATTAGTGCTTCTCTCGACCGACGCAGAGAAGGCCTTTGACCGGGTTGATTGGCTTTTTCTTTGTCGGGTCTTAAAGGCTATGAACTTCGGAGACCCATTTATAAATATGGTATTTGCATTATACTCATCGCCGAATGCCAGAGTTTGCGTTAACAATACCTTGTCAGACACATTCTCTATCACGAATGACACCAGACAAGGGTGCCCCCTGTCACCCCTTCTCTTCACCCTCTCTATTGAGGCGTTGGCTCAAAAAATTTGAGATAATCCAAAGATTAGCGGGATATGGTTGGGCGATACTGACTACAAACAGGCTCTCTACGCAGACGATATTCTCTACACACTCACTAACATAGATACCTCAATCCCAGAATTGTTAATTGAATTATCACAATATGGATACCTCTCCAACTTTCACCTAAACCTAACCAAATCGGAAATTTTGAACATTAATGCCCCCCCCGGAAAAAGTCCAGAGATTAGCCCAAAAATACCAAATACCTATAACCACTTCTAAATTGAAATACCTAGGTATCTTTTTGTCCGCACACCCCTCAGACCTTTTTAAAAATAACTACCTGAACTTGCGTAGGGAAATTACATACGACTTATCTTCTTGGTCAAACAAAATGTTATCCTGGCTTGGTAAAATAAGTCTAATTAAAATGAACATTTTGCCCTGTATTTTGTACTTACGGCAAACTGTCCCTATAGCCTTACCCAAAAATTTCCTTCCCCAACTTCAGCGTTCAATGGAGCAGTTTATTTGGGCAGGGGTGAAGCCCAGAGTACCCAGAAAAACATTATACCTCCCTTGGGAAAGAGGCGGGCTAGGGTTCCCAGACCTTGCAACATATAGGCGAGCAATTTTTCTGCAGAGGCTAGTTGAACTGTCAAACAACACTACCCAAAAGCAATGGGTCAGGCTAGACGGACATATTTTTAACTTACATAACGTCGGCACCTTAGCCTGGATTCCCCCATCTAGCCGCCTCGCCCTGATACAGAAGTACCACCTTACACTAGCTACATTACAGGAATGGGACAGACTTTTAGCTACCTCAACTAACATCTCCTCGACATACTGCCCTTTGCTCCCAATCATTGAGAATCCCGAAATCCCATACCACGTCTTGGGGACCCGCATGAGTACGCATTACAGCCTTTGCGAGGGCACTCTTCATTATGCAATGCATGAGGGCAAACTTCACTCACAGTTAGACATGTCAAAACAATTTGGTGCTCTTTTCTCCTCCTGGCTCCGATATCACCAGCTTTCGCACTTCCTTAATCACCACAAATACAGAGACAGGTTTATGAGAGACCTTACATCTTTCGAAACTCTTTGCACTGGCACAACCTTCCCTAGACGGTTGATTTCAAAGATATATAAGCTCCTACTCTTACCACCTGATACTCAGCTTCCATCTTACACTCAGGCCTGGAGCAAAGACCTTAATAACACTTTTGAGGTAGAAGACTGGACACGTTCATTTTCTTTAACCAAACGATCCTCTGTCTCAGCAACTGTTCAAGAGGTACATTTAAAACTCTTAACCAGATGGTACCACACACCGGCAAGGTTACATAGATATTTTCCATCAGCCAGTCCTCTCTGTTGGAGAGGATGTGGTGAACACGGCTCCCTGATCCATATCTGGTGGTCTTGCCCCAGGTTGAGAGACTTTTGGACGACTGTTACCGAGACCATGTCCCACAAGGTTCAGGTTTCGATCCCAAACACCCCAGAGACCATGCTGCTACTGCGGCTCCCTAAGACCAAAGACGAATTCACTAGGGCCCTTCTCCTGTTAATGCTCACGGGGGCTAAGAGATTAATCCCCAAGAAAAGGAAATCCACTCAGGCCCCTTCCCTCGACGAGTGGTTTGCCTCAGTGGTTGACTTACTTAATTTGGAGAGGCTGCATTATTTTAAAATTAACCAACTGGTGTTCCATGATATGATGCTAGCGGTTTGGAGGGATACTCCTCTATAAAACCCTGCTGTGTGGTGCCTCCTCCCCCCCTTTTTTTTTTCTCTTCCCTCCACTTTCCCTCTACGATGTGACCCTCCCTTTCTCCCTTCCCCCTCCCGATTTGTTCTGCTCTCACTTTTTTCACTTTTCTACTTCCTTTCCTTCATTAAGTGTTCTTTTTGTATCATGTTATACGTACAAGTTTGAATTTTTCATGATGTAAATGTTTCTCCTCCTCCGGGGGATCCCACGGCTCTTCAGAAGCACAAGTTATAAAGACTCTTTTTAGTCTCAAACTTTAGTCACAATAAGCTGAATAATGACTCTTTTATGTCCATACCGTTTGCAAACGGTACACAGAGATGTATAATGTGACCTTATTTTATACTTCTGAATCTACCTTAATAAAGCTTGTTAAAAAAACAAACAAAAAAAAAAAAAAACCTCTTTTCCTGATTTTGCATCAGGATAAAACTGTACTATGAGTAGGTACAAGTTATTTCTTTCTTCTTATGGTGGTCTCTACAGACACTATTAATCAGGATAAAAAATTCTAAGGAGAAACTTCTTCACAATCTTGATGTTGTAAGGGCTTTAACATTCTATGTACGAAGCCACAACATCTTTCAGACTTTTTTCTTCCTTTTTTGTCCATTTCTCTGGATCTCACAAGGGTCACAAAGCAACAGCAGTTAGGGGAGTTGTCTTTATTGTTATAAAGTGTAGGAGGATTGCAGTGTTTGTTATACATTTGTCTAGTTTTGGTGATTGTTAACTAACAAACTAAACTCTGTTTTGTTTGTTTGAAAGAAGATGTTCTAATCCATGTACTCACCTTTATATCAGTTTAGATTATCCAATGTGTACAATGGCATAGTGTTATATTAAATGTCATATTCTGGCACTGTCATTTTAATATATATATATATATATATATATATATATATATATATATATATATATATATATATATATATATATATATATTTTAAAATATGTGGGAAATATTTTTTTAGTGTTATGGTTATGTTTGAAAACCTTATTAGTTTGTTTAGGCAGTTTAAGGAAAATAATGTTGTCTTTCTATTTAATCTTCTTCTCCAGATGCTTTTTGTAGCAGCATTTTTATCAATCCCTTACATTTCTCTACTTAACTTTATGCTGTACTTCACATTCCCAAACAAAACATGCAGAAGAAAAAAACTAAAAAAAAAAAAAAGACGTCAAAGCTTGCATTACTGAGCTCCAATCATAACTCAGATAAACTTTCACTACCCAATCAGAGAAGATGTTTGTTCTCAACATGTTTTTTCTCTGACCTTCACCATGTGCTATTTGTCTGATAATTTCCCTGTTACATGCACTGCATGGAGTACATTTATCTATTCTTAAAGCAAAATTGCTTATATTAGAATAATGCTCTTCACTTTTTCTATATATTTATTCAAAATCCACAAGTATAGGAATTTTTAAATTAAAGTTCATAGGAAAAGCAGCTTAAAGAGTTCAGGGCTTAGATATTTCTTTTTTTAAATCAGCCAAAATCATGATCCAGCAGAGCGCAAATTACAGCCTGTCCCATAGCAAAAACCATTATATATAATGTATTTATGAATAAATAGAACATATTCTTCTATGTGAAGAACATTGGAATGTGAAATATTCATATGTTCATGTTGGGTTAGCGCACATGAGAATATGCAATTGATTTGCTCGCAATTTGGGTTTTTTTCCCCACATTTTTTGCTCTATTGACATCTATGGGGGAATATGTAATCGCGCACACAATATTCTAAGTTCTGCTTTTTTTTCAATTGTTGGGTTAGCGGGTAAGCGAAAACAGTTTACTTTCAACTTATAATACAAGCACAACCTGACGTGAAAAAAAAGCTTACTGCTAGCATACGGCTAGATTACGAGTTTTGCGTTAAGGTAAAAAAAGCAGCGTTATCAGGTCCTAACGCTGCTTTTTTACGCCCGCTGGTATTACGAGTCTAGCAGGTATAGTTGTACCGCACACTTTTTTGGCCTTACCGCAAATCAACTTACGTAAATTTTGTAAAGGCTTTTTTCAATGGGACTTGCATAGCGCTGATATTACGAGTTTGTCCTGGGAGGCCAAAAAAGTGAGCAGTACACTCTCTACCGCCAAGATTCCTAACGCATTTTAAATTAATTAGTTATGAGTTTTACGCTACAAAGCTGTAGCATAAAACTCATAACTAAAGTGTTAAAGAGTACATTAACACCCATAAACTACCTATTAACCCCTAAACCGAGGCCCTCCCGCATCGCAAACACTAAAATAAAATTATTAACCCCTAATCTGCCGCTCCAGACATCGCCACCACTAGAATAAACATATTAACCCCTGAACCGCTGGACTCCTGTCTCACAAACACTAGTTAAATATTATTAACCCCTAATGTGCTGCCCCTAACATCGGCACCACCTACATTATACCTATTAACCCCTAATCTGCTGCCCCCAACATCGCTGCCACCTACCTACATTTATTAACCCCTAATATGCCGTCCCCAACGTCGCCGCTACTATTCTAAATTTATTAACCCTTTAAACCTAAGTCTAACCCTTAACCCTAACACTATTAACTTAACTATCATTAACTAAATTATTCCTATTTAAAACTAAATACTTACCTATAAAATAAAGCCTAAGATAGCTACAATATAACTAATAGTTACATTGTATCTAGCTTAGGGTTTATTTTTATTTTACAGGCTAGTTTGTATTTATTTTAACTAGGTAGAATAGTTACTAAATAGTTATTAACTATTTACTAACTACCTAGCTAAAATAAATACAAATTTACCTGTAAAATAAAACCTAACCTAAATTACACTAACACCTAACATTACACTACAATTAAATAACTTACCTAAATTAAATACAATTCAATAAATTAAACACAATTAGCTCAATTACAAACCCCCCCACTAAATTACAGAAAATAAAAAACAAATTACAAGATATTTATACTAATTACACCTAATCTAAGAGCCCTATCAAAATAAAAAAGCCCCCCCCCCCCCCAAAATATAAAAAAAAACCTAGCCTAAACTAAACTATCACTAGCCCTTAAAAGGGCCTTTTGTGGGGCATTGCCCCAAATAAATCAGCTCTTTTACCTGAAAAAGAAATACAACCCCCCCCAACAGTAAATCCCACCACCCACACAACCAACCCCCCAAATAAAACCCTAACTAAAAAAAACTAAGCTCCCCATTCTCTGAAAAGGGCATTTGGATGGGCATTGTCCTTAAAAGGGCATTTAGCTCTATTGCTGCCCAAAACCTAAAAATAAAACCCACCCAATACACCCTTAAAAAATCCTAACACTAACCCCCGAAGATCCACTTACCTGGAGAAGTCTTCATCCAAGTGGCAAGATGTTCTCAACGAAGCCGGCAGAAGTGGTGCTCCAGATGGGCAGAAGTGGTCCTCCAGACAGGCAGAAGTCTTCCTCCAGACGACATCTCTATCTTCATCCTTCCGATGCGGAGCGGCTCCATCTTCAAGACATCCAGCGCAGAGCATCCTCTTCAATCGACATCTTCTTGCTGAATGAAGGTACCTTTAAATGACGTCATCCAAGATGGCGTTCCTTTAGATTCAGATTGGCTGATAGAATTCTATCAGCCAATCAGAATTAAGGTTGAAAAAATCAGACAATAGAATTGAGCTCGCATTCTATTGGCTGTTCCAATCAGCCAATAGAATTGAAGTTCAATCCTATTGGCTGATTGCATCAGCCAATAGGATTTTTTCAACCTTAATTCTGATTGGCTGATAGAATTCTATCAGCCAATCAGAATCTAAGGGACACCATCTTGGATGACGTCAATTAAAGGTACCTTCATTCAGCAAGAATACGTTGATTGGAGAGGATGCTCCACGCCGGATGTCTTGAAGATGGATGAAGGATGAAGATAGAAGATGCCATCTGGGTGAAGACTTCTGCCCGTCTGGAGGACCACTTCTGCCCATCTGGAGGACCACTTCTGCCAGCTTCATTGAGGACATCTTGCCGCTTGGATGAAGACTTCTCTTGGTAAGTGGATCTTCGGGGGTTAGTGCAGCAATAGAGCTAAATGCCCTTTTAATGGCGATGCCCATCCAAATGCCCTTTTCAGGGCAAAAGGGATCTTAGGTTTTTTTAGTTAGGGTTTTATTTGGGGGGTTGGTTGTGTAGGTGGTGGGTTTTACTGTTGGGGGGGTTGTTTGTATTTCTTTTTTAGGGAAAAAGAGCTGATTTCTTTGGGGCAATGCCCCGCAAAAGGCCCTTTTAAGGGTTATTGATAGTTTAGTTTAGGCTAGGGTTTTTTTTTTATTTTGGGGGGGGATTTTTTATTTTGATAGGGCTCTTAGATTAGGTGTAATTAGTTTAAATATCTTGTAATATGTTTTTTATTTTCTGTAATTTAGTGTTTGTTTGTTTTTGTAATTTAGCTAATTGTATTTAATTTATTTAATTGTATTTAATTTATGTAAGTTATTTAATTGTACTGTTAGGTGTTAGTGTAACTTAGGTTAGGTTTTATTTTACAGATAAATTTGTATTTATTTTAGCTAGGTAGTTATTAAATAGTTAATAACTATTTAGTAACTATACTACCTAGTTAAAATAAATTCAAACTTGCCTGTAAAATAAAAATAAACCCTAAGCTAGCTACAATGTAACTATTAGTTATATTGTAGCTAGCATAGGGTTTATTTTATAGGTAAGTATTTAGTTTTAATAGGAATAATTTAGGTAATGATAGGAATTTTATTTAGATTTATTTAAATTATATTTAAGTTAGGGGGTGTTAGGCTTAGGGTTAGTCTTAGGTTTAGGGGTTAATAAATTTAGAATAGTGGCAGCAACATTGGGGGCAGCAGATTAGGGGTTAATAAGTGTTAGATTAGGGGTGTTTAGACTCGGGGTTCATGTTAGGGTGTTAGGTGTAAACATAAAATGTGTTTCCCTATAGGAATCAATGGGGCTGCTTTACTGAGTTTTACGCAGCAACAATGCCGACAATATATACACTCTGTGTGTGTGTGTATATATATATATATATATATATATTGTGACAGAACCCAAGGCATAGTAATGGAAGGTGTCTATATTCCCTCAAAAGTGCTGCAGTGCGGGGTATGGTCTGACAACCCCAGGGAGAATTGTTATGTTTGTTTGCCACATAGAGAAAATATGTGATTTATTTCTGGGTCCCTGGGGTGGAGTATTTGGAGAGTAGGGTGGGCCAGTGCTCCACTCCGCAGTTTGCAGGTAGCACATTATGTCAAAAAGTCCAGTCCAGGAATTCTGTCTGACTCAGCTAGCTATTCACCTGCATATGGTAATTGACAGCAGGTGCTAATAAAATCCCCAGTCAGAGTTTGAGAGGTAGATTTTTGCCAGCAGTAAAGGAAAACTGCAAACACTCTCCTGAGAGACTGAGAGGAATTATATCTAAAGGACAAAGTTTGAAAGGTCTGTGCAATATTACTTTTGTGAAAAGCTACTTAGTGCAGACAGTTGTACTTGTTAGTAAGTGCTCAGTGGAGCAAGCCTCTTTTGTTTTGTTTATGTTTATTTTGCCTGTTTTTGCCAGACCTGATAATAAACAGACTGTATTTTATAAAGCTACAACCTTGTGTGGTGTTTCCAGCTTTGAGGACTGTGTGTTTCCAAGATCCCAGGTCACATATGGTGGAGGTGCGGGCAACACACTGATAGTCTGTTAAGGAAACAATACCACACTTAAAATGGAGGAAGTTGTAAAGGCTTTACTACAGGCTACGGCCTCACAGCAACAGGCCACTGCCACACAGCAGCAAGCTACTGCCAGCCAGCAAGAAAATATTGCAGTGCTACAAAAACTGGTATTAACACAAAGAGAGGAACAGCAGAATATCACACGTACCATGCAGCAGGAGATTCAAGGCCTATCTGAAAGACTGGGCAGGTGTGCTGCAGAAATTCCACACAGTTCTAAGACTCTGAGAGTGAGTAACTATTTGCAAAAGATGGTGGCTACAGATGATGTGGAGGCTTACCTGATGGCTTTTGAAAGGACAGCCGAAAGAGAAGGGTGGCCTGCGTCTGAATGGGCAAGTCTCCTTGCACCATTTCTGAGTGGAGAACCTCAGAAGGCATATTATGATTTGGAGCCTGAGCAGGCCAGTGACTATAAAAAGCTAAAAACAGAAATCTTGGCCCGCCTGGGAGTAACGACAGCAGTAAGGGCCCAGCGATTTCACTCCTGGACTTACAGTCAAGACAAAGCAGTGCGGTCACAGATGTTTGACTTGATACATCTTGCCAGGAAATGGCTACAGCCAGAGGTCAACTCAGCTAGTCACATTGTGGAACAGCTTGTGATGGACCGGTTCCTGCGAGGATTGCCTGTTTCTCTGCGGCGGTGGGTCAGCCAGAGTGAACCTAAAACTGCTGACGGTCTAGTTGCCCTGGTGGAACGCTATTTGACTGCCGGAGAGTTTCTACAAATCCCAAACCAGGAAAGACCTAGAACCCCAAAGATCCAGAGTCCCAGTAAATTGGGTAAGACTGTTCCGGGGAAAAGGGGGTATCGGGAGGAGCAGATGGGTTTTTACAACCCGAGAGACATTACAGCAAGGGACAAGAGTTTTGTGAGGCAGGAAGGGTCCACAATAGCCTCAAAGATGTTGTTTAATGCTAATATTAAATGTTTTCAATGTAAAGAATATGGTCATTTTGCAAAGGACTGCCCTGAGAATGATTTTGCTATGGAATGTAATGTTGGCAATATGAGAGACAATTATTCATTGTACTCTCGCTCAGTATATGTAATTACCAAAAATGATTGTTTAAATGGCCACCCTTGGTGCACTGTAAGGGTGGAGGGAAATGAAATTAAAGCTTTGCTGGACTCTGGTAGCATGGTTACGCTCATAGACAGGGGTCTGTTGAGAAATACTCCTATTGATAATTACCAGAACCTAGATATTGCTTGTGTCCATGGGGACATACACAAGTATCCAACTGCTAAAATACTTATTGAAACTCAAAATGGCCCTATAAATCATAGAGTTGTTTTAGTGGATAAATAAGTCCATGAAATGATAATAGGCAGAGATTTTCCCCATTTTTTGAATCTATGGGATGCTGCTGAGGAAAATTCACCAGATTCAGTAGAGGGCGCTGTTTGTGACTTTCCCTTTTCTGATTTATTGGGGGATGACTTAGACAAAATAACTCCTTCTAGAGGGAAACACTCAACCCCTATGGAAACCCTAGTTGGAGGTAATACTGAACAGAATAATACAGGTCAATCTAATATATCTGAACCTGATGTAGAAATAACTGACCTAGAGGTTAGCCCAAGTAACTTTAGGGCTGCACAATGGGAGGATCCAACTTTAGCTGCGGCTAGAAACTATATTTCCATAAGAAATGGCACCCCCATTAATACTGATAAAGCACTCACCTATCCATACTTTGAAGTGGAAAATGATTTATTGTACAGAGTTGGGAAAAAGGAGTCTGTCAAACAGCTGTTAGTACCCCAGGCATATCGACACACTGTATTAAATCTGGCACATAGCCACATACTTGGGGGGGCACTTGGGGATTGAAAAAACCAGAGAGAGAATTCTTAGGAGGTTTTATTGGCCAGGTGTAATGGCATCTATCACAAATTATTGTTCTTCTTGTCCTGAATGCCAATTAACTGCCCCTCTTACAGCATACCGTAGCCCCTTGGTGCCCTTACCCATAATTGAGGTCCCATTTGAACGCATTGGTATGGATTTTGTGGGTCCTCTTGTAAAGTCTGCAAGGGGGCACCAGTATATATTGGTAATAGTAGACTATGCTACACGTTACCCTGAGGCAATACCCATGCGTACTACTTCAGCAAAATCAATTGCTAAGGAGTTAATGTTAATGTTCAGCCATGTTGGGATTTCCAAAGAAATATTAACAGACCTAGGCACTCCATTTATGTCGAGAATTACAAAGGAGTTGTGTAAACTTCTTCATATAAAGCATCTGAAAACATCCGTATATCACCCACAAACTGATGGTCTGGTAGAGCGATTTAATAAAACACTAAAGGCTATGCTCAAAAAAGTAATTGATAAAGATGGAAAAAACTGGGATTTCCTTTTGCCTTATCTAATGTTTTCCATCAGAGAGTTCCCTCAAGCTTCTACTGGGTTTTCGCCCTTTGAACTTTTGTATGGAAGACACCCCAGAGGGTTGCTAGACATAGCTAAGGAGACTTGGGAACAGGAGTCAACCCCTCACAGAAGTGTGATTGAACATATAACTCAGATGCAGGATCGGATGACAGCCATTATGCCCATAGTTAGAGAACACATGGAAAATGCCCAACAGCACCAGCAGAAGAGCTATAATAGAAATGCCAGGGTTCGTGTGTTTAATCCAGGAGACAGAGTACTAGTCCTGGTTCCCACTGTAGAGAACAAATTTTTGGCAACATGGCATGGGCCATATGAAGTCATTGATAGAGTGGGGGAAGTAAATTACAAAGTAAGACAGCCTGGGAGGCGAAAGGAGGTACAGATTTACCATGTGAATTTACTTAAACCGTGGAAAGAAAGAGAAACACTTGTGGCTATAAAAACAGCAGACCTCCCTACAATGGAGGAGCATGAACCCGTAGTCAATATCTCAGAAACCCTGACTATCCACCAGAAGAGGGAGGTAACAGACTTCATTAGATTAAATAAAGATGTTTTCTCCTCAGTCCCAGGAAGAACTACGATAATAGAGCATGACATTGTCACTGAACCGGGAAAAAGGATAAATCTAAAGCCATATAGATTACCTGAAGCCCGGAGGGAAGCAATCAAATTGGAAGTAAATAAAATGCTGGACCTTGGGGTAATTGAAGAATCCCAAAGTGACTGGAGTAGCCCAATTGTGCTTGTACCAAAGCCTGATGGCACAATCAGGTTTTGTAATGATTACCGGAAGCTGAATGCAATATCCAAGTTTGATGCATACCCCATGCCAAGGGTTGATGAACTTGTGGAGAGACTCGGGAGAGCCAGGTACCTTACCACATTGGATTTGACCAAGGGTTATTGGCAAGTGCCGCTTACAGGACGGGCAAAGGAAAAGACTGCCTTCTCTACTCCAGATACAATGGATCCAATACAAGGTGTTACCTTTTGGCCTACATGGTGCTCCAGCAACATTTCAAAGAATGATGGACCGGATCTTAAGGCCACATGCTCATTATGCTGCAGCTTACTTAGATGACGTGGTCATACATAGCGAAGATTGGGAGTCTCACTTGCCAAAAGTGCAAGCTGTTCTTAATTCCATAAGAAATGCCGGTCTGACAGCAAATCCGAGTAAATGTACCATTGGCTTGGAGGAGGCCAAGTATCTTGGCTATTCCATTGGAAGAGGAATAGTAAAGCCACAACTTGCTAAAGTTGAAGACATAAGGAATTGGCTACGACCTATCACGAAGAAACAGGTCAGAACATTTCTTGGGCTTGTTGGCTACTACAGAAGGTTTATCTCCAACTTTGCTACTATAGCAGGTCCTTTAACTGACCTCACTAAAGCAAAAGCTCCAGTAATAGTGAAATGGTCCTCTGAAGCTGAACAGGCATTTCAAAATCTCAAGGAAGCCATCTGTAGACAACTAGTGTTAGTCACCCCTGATTTTTCAAAGGAGTTTGTTTTACAGACGGATGCCTCTGATGTAGGGCTTGCAGCAGTGCTTTCCCAGGAAAGTCAAAGTGAAGAGCACCCAATACTATACCTGAGCCGTAAACTTCAACCTAGAGAAAAGAACTATTCGATTGTTGAAAAGGAGTGTCTAGCAATTAAATGGGCTGTTGAAACTCTCAAACATTATTTGTTGGGCAGAAAATTTAGACTAGTTACTGATCATGCACCTCTCAAATGGATGAGTCAAAATAAGGATAATAATAGTAGAGTTACAAGCTGGTTCCTTAGTTTGCAACCCTATCTCTTCTCAGTAGAACACAGGGCAGGAAGTAAACAGGGTAATGCTGATGGCCTTTCACGTATGCATACGCTTTTGGCCATGGTCGCTCACCCCACTAGGTCTGAGCTGGCGGGGAGGATGTGTGACAGAACCCAAGGCATAGTAATGGAAGGTGTCTATATTCCCTCAAAAGTGCTGCAGTGCGGGGTATGGTCTGACAACCCCAGGGAGAATTGTTATGTTTGTTTGCCACATAGAGAAAATATGTGATTTATTTCTGGGTCCCTGGGGTGGAGTATTTGGAGAGTATATTGGGCCAGTGCTCCACCCCGCAGTTTGCAGGTAGCACATTATGTCAAAAAGTCCAGTCCAGGAATTCTGTCTGACTCAGCTAGCTACTCACCTGCATATGGTAATTGACAGCAGGTGCTAATAAAATCACCAGTCAGGGTTTGAGAGGTAGATTTTTGCCAGCAGTAAAGGAAAACTGCAAACACTCTCCTGAGAGACTGAGAGGAATTATATCTAAAGGACAAAGTTTGAAAGGTCTGTGCAATATTACTTTTGTGAAAAGCTACTTAGTGCAGACAGTTGTACTTGTTAGTAAGTGCTCAGTGGAGCAAGCCTCTTTTGTTTTGTTTATGTTTATTTTGCCTGTTTTTGCCAGACCTGATAATAAACAGACTGTATTTTATAAAGCTACAACCTTGTGTGGTGTTTCCAGCTTTGAGGACTGTGTGTTTCCAAGATCCCAGGTCACAATATATATATATATATATATATATATATATATATATATATATATATATATATATATATATATATATATATATATATATATATATATATATATATATATAACTAATCATGTGTTTTTCAGCAGTTGTAACCTATGATGTTATGTTTGCTTATTCCATCATGTCATCTTCTTCACTGCCTGATGGATGATATTTCTGCTTAATGTTTCTGAACATATATGGCTTTAATTTCTCTGTAAGGACACAATGTAGATACTCCTATTTTATTTATATCTAATTGCTTTGACAAAGACCTGGAATAAAAACTAGATGTGCATTCATTTTCAGACAAATGCACAACATTCACTAATTTTGGTATATGTTTTGCTTTGATTTAAAACACAAAACAAACATTGATGTGTATACTATGTAATGTGTGTATCTGCATGTATAAGTGTAAGCTATGTAGTGTGTGTATCTGCATGTATAAGTGTATGCTATGTAGTGTGTGTATCTGCATGTGTAAATGTATACTATGTAATGTGTGTGTGTGTATCTGCATGTGTAAGTGTATGCTATGTAGTGTGTGTGTGTATCTGCATGTGTAAGTGTATACTATGTAATGTGTGTATCTGCATGTATAAGTGTAAGCTATGTAGTGTGTGTATCTGCATGTATAAGTGTCTGCTATGTAGTGTGTGTGTGTGTATCTGCATGTGTAAGTGTATACTATGTAATGTGTGTGTGTATCTGCATGTGTAAGTGCATGCTATGTAGTGTGTGTGTGTATCTGCATGTGTAAGTGTATACTATGTAATGTGTGTATCTGCATGTTTAAGTGTAAGCTATGTAGTGTGTGTATCTGTATGTATAAGTGTATGCTATGTAGTGTGTGTGTGTATCTGCATGTATAAGTGTATGCTATGTAGTGTGTGTGTGTATCTGCAAGTGTAAGTGTATGCTGTGTAGTGTGTGTGTGTGTATTTGTATGTATGTGAATGATATGTAGTGTGTGTGTGTGTATGTGTATCTGCATGTGTTAGTGTATGCTATGTAGTGTGTGTATCTGCATGTGTAAGTGTATACTATGTAATGTGTGTGCGTATCTGCATGTATAAGTGTATGCTATGTAGTGTGTGTGTGTATCTGCAAGTGTAAGTGTATGCTGTGTAGTGTGTGTGTGTGTGTGTATCTGTATGTAAAAGTGTATGATATGTAGTGTGTGTGTGTGTGTATCTGCAAGTGTAAGTGTATGCTGTGTAGTGTGTGTGTGTGTATCTGTATGTATGTGAATGATATGTAGTGTGTGTGTGTGTGTGTGTATCTGCATGTGTTAGTGTATGTTATGTAGTGTGTGTATCTGCATGTGTAAGTGTATGCTATGTAGTGTGTGTGTGTATCTGCAAGTGTAAGTGTATGCTGTGTAGTGTGTGTGTGTGTGTGTGTGTATCTGTATGTATAAGTGTATGATATGTAGTGTGTGTGTGTATCTGCATGTGTTAGTGTATGCTATGTAGTGTGTGTATCTGCATGTGTGTGTGCTATGTAGTGTGTTACTGTAAAAAAAAGGATAGCAGAGAACTGCGCTACGTTACCAAACTGCGTGTGTCCTGAAATATGGTAGAAACAAATTCACACACTGGAGCATCCAACAGGAGAAAAAAGAATGAAGAGTCTCAGCGGAGTGCAGCTGATCAACAAACGATGGGTTTCTTGTTCCACCGGAGGAAAGCCAACAAAACTGCAACAAAAAGAAGACAGCGCACCTCCGACTCAAGGTATTACTTTATTACAATCCAAGTGACACACACTAGTAACATAACTTACTAGAATTCGGATAAAAAAGGGCCTCAATAAAACCGCAATACATGGTATTCTGCAGCTGCAATGTTCGTGGCTGTCTGCATCGACTCCCAGCGTTGACCCAGTACAAACAATTCCCGGCCGGTATCAAGGGGGTGTGGCTGGTATGTTACGTCACAGGCTGCTTCGCAAGACGCTCTTGCAACTGCTGCTACGGATCCACAACAAGACCAAAAGACCTCAACGCGTTTCGCCGGTGACAACCCGGCTTTCTCAAGAGTGTCTGGTCTCAGTTATCAGTGTCCTTAAATAGCGGAGGACTCAAGTTCAAAATTAAAATTAATCAGAGTTCTACTTCAATAGAAATGTGTGGAGCCTTAGTAGTCCGATTTCATATGTAAGGCACATAATATACAAATCTAAAAGGATATTATATCATAGGCATAAAATACAAAAATTAATAATAGGGTGACTTCAATAATATATTTCAAATTAATCAACAGGTGAAGAGAACCGTACAGTAATCAAAATCGGTTGATATAAGAAACACAATTAATGCAATTAATAACATCCAGCATCATTTAAAATCGAAACTTAAAAAAATTTTGATATTAGAAACACAGTTAATACAACATCATCAAAAATCTAAAATCATATAGCTGAGAAATTGATATCAAAGTAAAAATTCATTCCTCATTCATATTAAAAATTAAGGAAAGGTGACAAAAATGGCCTATGCCAAAATGGATCCCAAAAATTAGAATAATACTATAATAAAGTATAATATAATAGAAAATTAAAAAAATTTATTTAAAAAAGTAAAAAAGAGTTTTTAATCTATGAGGAGCATTTAAAAAGTACTATGACATATATAAAAAAGCCATACATCATATAAACGCTTGGACATCTAGGTCAATATTGAGTCCAAGAGGCGTTAGGCTTTTTAGTCTAAAGATCCATTCTGTCTCTTTTTTCCTTAGGCATAATAGTCTATTGTTTGTTCCAGGGGGCACCCAATCAATGATTTGTATCTTTAAATCTTTATTACATCCCCCATGTACTGTCGTGAAATGGACTGGAACACTGTGCTTATCAAAATTTGTTTTAATATTATAGAGGTGTTCACTGAACCTTTTGGAGGTCTTTCTTTTAGTACGCCCAATATAGATGTGGTCACACTTACAGGATAAAAGATAGACTGTATAAGTTGTCTGACAATTACATCTATGTCTCATATTAAATGACTCAGAACCATTATGGTTAAAAAAAAGTATCTCCCTTTCTTATGAATGGACACATACAGCAATTTGGTTTGTTACATTTAAAAGTACCTCTAGGTGCAGAAAGCCAATTCTGTAAACTACCATTACAAGTAGACTTGTCAATATTACTAAGTTTACTTGGTGCTAGATGGTTCTTCAAATTCTTATTCTTTTTAAAAGTAATAATCGGTCTATCTCCTATTATATTACCCAAAATGGGGTCTGATTTTAATATACCCCAGTGTTTATTTAAAACCTTTTCAATAACAGGTGCCCCTTCATTAAAATGGGTGATAAAACGTATAGGTTCCATATTGGGTGTATTATTTGTTGAATATTTACATTGATTCTGTAATTCATATTTTTTCTTTTTTTATTAGTTAATAGTTTGTTTCTATCTAAATTGGTTGCCCTAGTTCTTGCCTTGTCTAAAATGTCCATACTATAACCTGTTTATGGATAATTTCGAGAGAAATATGATATGGAATAACAACCCTTTTAGGAGTAATATCATTGAGTATTTCCGTTATATAGACGACGTGATCGTATTATGGAAAGGGACGGAAAATACTCTATTAGAGTTTACTGATTATATTAATCAAAACAGTTATAACCTTAAATTCACTGGAAATAGCTCAACTATTAGTATAGAATTTCTGGATATTATTCTTTTTATAGATGAGACTAATAACACAGTTTCAGTAAAAAAAATCAGGAAAATGGTAGACAAGAATAGCTTTATAGATCCCCAAAGTAGTCACTTAAACAGTTGGAAGAATAATATTCCTACCAGCCAGTATGTTAGACTCAGACGAAATTGTACCAACCTAAAAGATTTTGAGAGTGAGGCCTCCTTGTTAGATGACAAATTTATTAGAAAAGGTTATAGTATGGACATTTTAGACAAGGCAAGAACTAGGGCAACCAATATAGATAGAAACAAACTATTAACTAATAAAAAAAAGAAAAAATATGAATTACAGAATCAATGTAAATATTCAACAAATAATACACCCGATATGGAACCTATACGTTTTATCACCCATTTTAATGAAGGGGCACCTGTTATTAAAAAGGTTTTATATATACACTGGGGTATATTAAAATCAGACCCCATTTTGGGTAATATAAAAGGAGATAGACCCATGATTACTTTTAAAAAGAATAAGAATTTGAAGAACCATCTAGCACCGAGTAAACTTAGTAATATTGACAAGTCTACTTGTAATGGTAGTTTACAGAATTGGCTTTCTGCACCTAGAGGTACTTTTAAATGTAACAAACCAAATTGTTGTATGTGTCCATTCATAAGAAAGGGAGATACTTTTTTTAACCATAATGGTTCTGAGTCATTTAATATGAGACATAGATGTAATTGTCAGACAACTTATACAGTCTATCTTTTATCCTGTAAGTGTGACCACATCTATATTGGGCGTACTAAAAGAAAGACCTCCAAAAGGTTCAGTGAACACCTCTATAATATTAAAACAAATTTTGATAAGCACAGTGTTCCAGTCCATTTCACGACAGTACATGGGGGATGTAATAAAGATTTAAAGATACAAATCATTGATTGGGTGCCCCCTGGAACAAACAATAGACTATTATGCCTAAGGAAAAAAGAGACAGAATGGATCTTTAGACTAAAAAGCCTGACGCCTCTTGGACTCAATATTGACCTAGATGTCCAAGCGTTTATATGATGTATGGCTTTTTTATATATGTCAGAGTACTTTTTAAATGCTCCTCATAGATTAAAAACTCTTTTTTACTTTTTTAAATAAAATTTTTTAATTTTCTATTATATTATACTTTATTATAGTATTATTCTAATTTTTGGGATCCATTTTGGCATAGGCCATTTTTGTCACCTTTCCTTAATTTTTAATATGAATGAGGAATGAATTTTTACTTTGATATCAATTTCTCAGCTATATGATTTTAGATTTTTGATGATGTTGTATTAACTGTGTTTCTAATATCAAAATTTTTTTAAGTTTCGATTTTAGATGATGCTGGATGTTATTAATTTCATTAATTGTGTTTCTTATATCAACCGATTTTGATTACTGTACGGTTCTCTTCACCTGTTGATTAATTTGAAATATATTATTGAAGTCACCCTATTATTAATTTTTGTATTTTATGCCTATGATATAATATCCTTTTAGATTTGTATATTATGTGCCTTACATATGAAATCAGTTGTGGATCCATAGCAGCAGTTGCAAGAGCGTCTTGCGAAGAAGCATGTGACGTAACGTACCAGCCACACCCCCTTGATACCGGCCGGGAATTGTTTTTACTGGGTCAACGCTGGGAGTCGATGCAGACAGCCACGAACATTGCAGCTGCAGAATACCATTTATTGCGGTTTTATTGAGGCCCTTTTTTATCCCAATTCTAGTAAGTTATGTTACTAGTGTGTGTCACTTGGATTGCAATAAAGTAATACCTTGAGTCGGAGGTGCGCTGTCTTCTTTTTGTTGCAGTTTTGTTGGCTTTCCTCCGGTGGAACAAGAAACCCATCGTTTGTTGATCAGCTGTACTCCGCTGAGACTCTTCATTCTTTTTTCTCCTGTTGGATGCTCCAGTGTGTGAATTTGTTTCTATCATATTTCAGGACACACGCAGTTTGGTAACGTAGCGCAGTTCTCTGCTATCCTTTTTTTACTTGTTGTTATTGTGTTTCTTTTTGAACTGCAGCTCGTTTTTCTAGGACATTGACTTTGTTCTTATGTAATATAAGATTTTTATCTAAAGCACATTTATTTTCTTATATTCACATTGTGTTATTACTATTTTTTATCTAGGCTTTTATTACCCCAACTTGTTTTGGATGTGACATTAGGCGATTATTTTAACTATCCAGCATATATTAACGAACTTTTTTGTATATTTTATGTTTTTACATTGAATTGTGACACATATATATACGGTTTTTTATTTACTATTTTTCCCCTTCTATCACATACTTGAGTATGGCTGTAGAAAATAGATTTGGGGAATTTACATCCACATTAGACAGACAAAGAGCAGTTAATATTTTAAATGAAGTTGAGAATGTCCCTTCCAATACTGACAAACCACTTGATTTGTTCAGAAATCTTGAAGACCTATTGGAAAAGGACACACGGGAATGGCAAGATTTAACACTTCTTGACAATTATATATTGCATAATGTCATTCCTCGTGGCCTTAGATTTTACAAGCAACCCCTATTTAAATTAGATGAGGTTGAATTTGCTTTAGATTGGGATAAAGCCTTTCATAATTGTTCTATTACTCTCCTCAATATCTTAATCAGATATAGAGAATTCAGATTGAAAGATTTAGAAGAAAAAATAACATTGGCAATAGATAAAATACAAGCTTTTAAAGAAATTGAGGAATGGAGGTCTTTTAACACCAATATCCAGAACAGAATCATTAAATATGAAAAAGATCTGAAACAGAAAAAGCAGAAAAAAATAGCTAGGGATATTAAAGATTATAAAGATGAGGTAGTTCATACTTATAATAAAAATAAAGAGGGGAATATCACTGAACCTGTTGAAGTAACTTTTGAGTATGATAACCCAATGGAGAAAGATCAGTCTTGGGAGGGTCAGAAAAACAACCCCCAGAAAACACCTTCTGGTAATAGGAACAAGACAAATTTAAAAAAAAAGAATTCTAACTTGTCCTATACTGAAAATAATCATCGTAATTATGACAGTAATAGAGAAATAAATTGGAGAAAGAACACTGTTCATTCCAATCAAAATAATTACCCTAATTATAATCAACAGAACCTAGCTTGGCGGCCTTCTAATAGAGAACAAGATTACCCTAGAAGGGAAAATACTGCTAGTTTTAGATGGAATGATAGAGGGAAAACCAGTCAATATCCCCCTATGAATAGATATAATGGGACCCACTCCTATCAATCTGCAAATACCTCCTATTACCATAGAGACAACTTTCATACCAATAATAGGTACAAGGCCCTTAACGTCCCTAACACCCCTAATACACCAAGGGGATCAGTTTGGAATAGATTAGGGGCAAACCAAAATCCCCTACTCAATCTCATTTTTTAGGCAGGGACCAGGTAGACCACCACAGGGACAATCCCACACCTTGGGAAAGAGAGGGAGGATTAAGATGGGATTCAAGAGAAAGACCCCAAAAAAGAGCATTAGAATGAGACGAGGGGCAAGAGGAGGAACCAGAATCAGGAGGAGGGAACAAAAGAAGGATGAACTAGAATCCTTGAGGAAAGATATTGTTAATCTTTCTGATGTAATTCTATCCAATGATGATAATAGACTTTTGGGCAAAGGTCTAAACTTCACCCTGAAGTCTAAACCTAATAAGTTTGAGGTGTACATGGACATCCAGAAGTACATCAGAAAGATGACATTAAAAAGATATTTTATCAAGGATAGAATGAATTACAGTAAACCCAATACTAACAACTACCTTGAGGGTAAAGATATTGAAACATTGGGGATATTAAAGAGTTTGGATACTGAGAATTTTGACACTGTTGAAGATGTTAATTCACTTTCAACAACTACCATTGATATTGACTCACTTGATTATTCATTATATGAGGAGGAACCCCAAATTAGGCATACCAACTTTAAAGGCAAATCACACTTTTATCCCTATCATATGCAAGGAGAGCAGTTATCATCATTTAACAAGATGGTTTGTAAAGACCTTGAGGTAGAATTAACAAAATGCAATATAAATAAATATAATGATAACCTCACAAGGAGAGAAAGAGCAGCATTAAATTCCCTGAAAATTAATAAAAATGTGGTCATCAGGGCTGCCGATAAAGGCGGGGGCCTGGTAATCCAGAATCGTGAGGTATATATAAGAGAAGCCCAAAACATTCTGGGGGACCTTGACACTTATAAGTGTTTGTCCTACAATCCTAACATAAGTTTTTGAAAATAACTAGACCTTTTGTTAGGGAAAGCTAAGGAACAAGGGGTCCTTACACAAGATGAATTTAATTTTTTAAAACAGGGAGACCCAAGGGTGCCCACCTTCTATCATCTCCCCAAAATACACAAGGATTTAATTAATCCTCCCAGATGCCCTATAATCTCCGGTATTGGCTCGCTATGCCATACCCTATCAAAATATGTAGATCATTTTCTGCAACCGCTTGTAGTGAAAACTAAAGCTTATTTAAAAGACACTGCAGAAACAATTAAAGTTTTTGAGGGGCGAGCTTGGGGAGATGATATGAGGTGGGCAACCTTTGATGTTTCATCGCTATACACGATTATTCCCCACACCAAGGGTCTATTGGCCGTGGAACAAGCATTCAGTGGGTATGACATCCCAGAATTACATCTTAAGTTTATATTGGACTCCATATACTTTATTCTGTCCCATAATTATTTTGAATTTTTAGATAAATTTTATCTCCAATTAAAAGGGACTGCGATGGGGACGACTTTCGCCCCATCATACGCAAACCTGTTTATGGATAATTTCGAGAGAAATATGATATGGAATAACAACCCTTTTAGGAGTAATATCATTGAGTATTTCTGGTATATAGACGACGTGATCGTATTATGGAAAGGGACGGAAAATACTCTATTAGAGTTTACTGATTATATTAATCAAAACAGCTATAAACTTAAATTCACTGGAATGATAGAGGGAAAACCAGTCAATATCCCCCTATGAATATATATAATGGGACCCACTCCTATCAATCTGCAAATACCTCCTATTACCATAGAGACAACTTTCATACCAATAATAGGTACGAGGCCCTTAACGTCCCTAACACCCCTAATACACCAAGGGGATCAGTTTGGAATAGATTAGGGGCAAAACCAAAATCCCCTACTCAATCTCATTTTTTAGGCAGGGACCAGGTAGACCACCACAGGGACAATCCCACACCTTGGGAAAGAGAGGGAGGATTAAGATGGGATTCAAGAGAAAGACCCCAAAAAAGAGCATTAGAACGAGACGAGGGGCAAGAGGAGGAACCAGAATCAGGAGGAGGGAACAAAAGAAGGATGAACTAGAATCCTTGAGGAAAGATATTGTTAATCTTTCTGATGTAATTCTATCCAATGATGACATTAGACTTTTGGGCAAAGGTCTAAACTTCGCCCTGAAGTCTAAACCTAATAAGTTTGAGGTGTACATGGACATCCAGAAGTACATCAGAAAGATGACATTAAAAAGATATTTTATCAAGGATAGAATGAATTACAGTAAACCCAATACTAACAACTACCTTGAGGGTAAAGATATTGAAACATTGGGGATATTAAAGAGTTTGGATACTGAGAATTTTGACACTGTAGAAGATGTTAATTCACTTTCAACAACTACCATTGATATTGACTCACTTGATTATTCATTATATGAGGAGGAACCCCAAATTAGGCATACCAACTTTAAAGGCAAATCACACTTTTATCCCTATAATATGCAAGGAGAGCAGTTATCATCATTTAACAAGATGGTTTGTAAAGACCTTGAGGTAGAATTAACAACATGCAATATAAATAAATATAATGATAACCTCACAAGGAGAGAAAGAGCAGCATTAAATTCCCTGAAAATTAATAAAAATGTGGTCATCAGGGTTGCCGATAAAGGCGGAGGCCTGGTAATCCAGAATCATGAGGTATATATAAGAGAAGCCCAAAACATTCTGGGGGACCTTGACACTTATAAGTGTTTGTCCTACAATCCTACCATAAGTTTTTGAAAAGAACTAGACCTTTTGTTAGGGAAAGCTAAGGAACAAGGGGTCCTTACACAAGATGAATTTAATTTTTTAAAACAGGGAGACCCAAGGGTGCCCACCTTCTATCATCTCCCCAAAATACACAAGGATTTAATTAATCCTCCCGGATGCCCTATAATCTCCGGTATTGGCTCGCTATGCCATACCCTATCAAAATATGTAGATCATTTTCTGCAACCGCTTGTAGTGAAAACTAAAGCTTATTTAAAAGACACTGCAGAAACAATTAAAGTTTTTGAGGGGCGAGCTTGGGGAGATGATATGAGGTGGGCAACCTTTGATGTTTCATCGATATACACGATTATTCCCCACACCAAGGGTCTATTGGCCGTGGAACAAGCATTCAGTGGGTATGACATCCCAGAATTACATCTTAAGTTTATATTGGACTCCATATCCTTTATTCTGTCCCATAATTATTTTGAATTTTTAGATAAATTTTATCTCCAATTAAAAGGGACTGCGATGGGGACGACTTTCGCCCCATCATACGCAAACCTGTTTATGGATAATTTCGAGAGAAAAGTGATATGGAATAACAACCCTTTTAGGAGTAATATCATTGAGTATTTCCGGTATATAGACGACGTGATCGTATTATGGAAAGGGACGGAAAATACTCTATTAGAGTTTACTGATTATATTAATCAAAACAGTTATAAACTTAAATTCACTGGAAATAGCTCAACTACTAATATAGAATTTCTGGATATTATTCTTTTTATAGATTAGACTAATAACACAGTTTCAGTAAAAAAATTCAGGAAAATGGTAGACAAGAATAGCTTTATAGATGCCCAAAGTAGTCACTTAAACAGTTGGAAGAATAATATTCCTACCAGCCAGTATGTTAGACTCAGACGAAATTGTACCAACCTAAAAGATTTTGAGAGTGAGGCCTCCTTGTTAGATGACAAATTTATTAGAAAAGGTTATAGTATGCACATTTTAGACAAGGCAAGAACTAGGGCAAACAATTTAGATAGAAACAAACTATTAACTAATAAAAAAAAGAAACAATATGAATTACAGAATCAATGTAAATATTCAACAAATAATACACCCAATATGGAACCTATACGTTTTATCACCCATTTTAATGAAGGGGCACCTGTTATTAAAAAGGTTTTAAATAAACACTGGGGTATATTAAAATCAGACCCCATTTTGGGTAATATAATAGGAGATAGACCCATGATTACTTTTAAAAAGAATACGAATTTGAAGAACCATCTAGCACCGAGTAAACTTAGTAATATTGACAAGTCTACTTGTAATGGTAGTTTACAGAATTGGCTTTCTGCACCTAGAGGTACTTTTAAATGTAACAAACCAAATTGCTGTATGTGTCCATTCATAAGAAAGGGAGATACTTTTTTTTAACCATAATGGTTCTGAGTCATTTAATATGAGACATAGATGTAATTGTCAGACAACTTATACAGTCTATCTTTTATCCTGTAAGTGTGACCACATCTATATTTGGCGTACTAAAAGAAAGACCTCCAAAAGGTTCAGTGAACACATCTATAATATTAAAACAAATTTTGATAAGCACAGTGTTCCAGTCCATTTCACGACAGTACATGGGGGATGTAATAAAGATTTAAAGATACAAATCATTGATTGGGTGCCCCCTGGAACAAACAATAGACTATTATGCCTAAGGAAAAAAGAGACAGAATGGATCTTTAGACTAAAAAGCCTAACGCCTCTTGGACTCAATATTGACCTAGATGTCCAAGCGTTTATATGATGTATGGCTTTTTTATATATGTCAGAGTACTTTTTAAATGCTCCTCATAGATTAAAAACTCTTTTTTACTTTTTTAAATAAAATTTTTTACTTTTCTATTATATTATACTTTATTATAGTATTATTCTAATTTTTGGGATCCATTTTGGCATAGGCCATTTTTGTCACCTTTCCTTAATTTTTAATATGAATGAGGAATGAATTTTTACTTTGATATCAATTTCTCAGCTATATGATTTTAGATTTTTGATGATGTTGTATTAGCTGTGTTTCTAATATCAAATTTTTTTTTAAGTTTCGATTTTAGATGATGCTGGATGTTATTAATTGCATTAATTGTGTTTCTTATATCAACCGATTTTGATTACTGTACGGTTCTCTTCACCTGTTGATTAATTTGAAATATATTATTGAAGTCACCCTATTATTAATTTTTGTATTTTATGCCTATGATATAATATCCTTTTAGATTTGTATATTATGTGCCTTACATATGAAATCGGACTACTAAGGCTCCACACATTTCTATTGAAGTAGAACTCTGATTAATTTTAATTTTGAACTTGAGTCCTCCGCTATTTAAGGACACTGATAACTGAGACCAGACACTCTTGAGAAAGCCGGGTTGTCACCGGCGAAACGCGTTGAGGTCTTTTGGTCTTGTTGTGGATCCGTAGCAGCAGTTGCAAGAGCGTCTTGCGAAGCAGCCTGTGACGTAACGTACCAGCCACACCCCCTTGATACCGGCCAGGAATTGTTTGTACTGGGTCAACGCTGGGAGTCGATGCAGACAGCCACGAACATTGCAGCTGCAGAATACCATTTATTGCGGTTTTATTGAGGCCCTTTTTTATCCCAATTCTAGTAAGTTATGTTACTAGTGTGTGTCACTTGGATTGTAATAAAGTAATACCTTGAGTCGGAGGTGCTCTGTCTTCTTTTTGTTGCAGTTTTGTTGGCTTTCCTCCGGTGGAACAAGAAACCCATCGTTTGTTGATCAGCTGTACTCCGCTGAGACCCTTCATTCTTTTTTCTCCTGTTGGATGCTCCAGTGTGTGAATTTGTTTCTATCATATTTCAGGACACACGCAGTTTGGTAACGTAGTGCAGTTCTCTGCTATCCTTTTTTTACTTGTTGTTATTGTGTTTCTTTTTTGAACTGCAGCTCGTTTTTCTAGGACATTGACTTTGTTCTTATGTAATATAAGATTTTTATCTAAAGCACATTTATTTTCTTATATTCACATTGTGTTATTACTATTTTTTATCTAGGCTTTTATTACCCCAACTTGTTTTGGATGTGACATTAGGCGATTATTTTAACTATCCAGCATATATTAACGAACTTTTTTGTATATTTTATGTTTTTACATTGAATTGTGACACATATATATATATACGTTTTTTTATTTACTATTTTTCCCCTTCTATCACATACATGAGTATGGCTGTAGAAAATAGATTTGGGGAATTTACATCCAGATTAGACAGACAAAGAGCGGTTAATATTTTAAATGAAGTTGAGAATGTCCCTTCCAATACTGACAAACCACTTGATTTGTTCAGAAATCTTGAAGACCTATTGGAAAAGGACACACGGGAATGGCAAGATTTAACACTTCTTGACAATTATATATTGCATAATGTCATTCCTCGTTGCCTTAGATTTTACAAGCAACCCCTATTTAAATTAAATGTGGTTGAATTTGCTTTAGATTGGGATAAAGCCTTTCATAATTGTTCTATTACTCTCCTCAATATCTTAATCAGATATAGAGAATTCAGATTGAAAGATTTAGAAGAAAAAATAACATTGGCAATAGATAAAATACAACCTTTTAAAGAAATTGCGGAATGGAGGTCTTTTAACACCAATATCCAGAACAGAATCATTAAATATGAAAAATATCTGAAACAGAAAAAGCAGAAAAAAATAGCTAGGGATATTAAAGATTATAAAGATGAGGTAGTTCATACTTATAATAAAAATAAAGAGGGGAATATCACTGAACCTGTTGAAGTAACTTTTGAGTATGATAACCCAATGGAGAAAGATCAGTCTTGGGAGGGTCAGAAAAACAACCCCCAGAAAACACCTTCTGGTAATAGGAACAAGACAAATTTTAATAAAAAGAATTCTAACTTGTCCTATACTGAAAATAATCATCGTAATTATGACAGTAATAGAGAAATAAATTGGAGAAAGAACACTGTTCATTCCAATCAAAATAATTACCCTAATTATAATCAACACAACCTAGCTTGGAGGCATTCTAATAGAGAACAAGATTACCCTAGAAGGGAAAATACTGCTAGTTTTAGACGGAATGATAGAGGGAAAACAAGTCAATATCCCCCTATGAATAGATATAATGGGACCCACTCCTATCAATCTGCAAATACCTCCTATTACCATAGAGACAACTTTCATACCAATAATAGGTACGAGGCCCTTAACGTCCCTAACACCCCTAATACACCAAGGGGATCAGTTTGGAATAGATTAGGGGCAAAACCAAAATCCCCTACTCAATCTCATTTTTTAGGCAGGGACCAGGTAGACCACCACAGGGACACTCCCACACCTTGGGAAAGAGAGGGAGGATTAAGATGGGATTCAAGAGAAAGACCCCAAAAAAGAGCATTAGAACGAGACGAGGGGCAAGAGGAGGAACCAGAATCAGGAGGAGGGAACAAAAGAAGGATGAACTAGAATCCTTGAGGAAAGATATTGTTAATCTTTCTGATGTAATTCTATCCAATGATGACATTAGACTTTTGGGCAAAGGTCTAAACTTCGCCCCTGAAGTCTAAACCTAATAAGTTTGAGGTGTACATGGACATCCAGAAGTACATCAGAAAGATGACATTAAAAAGATATTTTATCAAGGATAGAATGAATTACAGTAAACCCAATACTAACAACTACCTTGAGGGTAAAGATATTGAAACATTGGGGATATTAAAGAGTTTGGATACTGAGAATTTTGACACTGTAGAAGATGTTAATTCACTTTCAACAAATACCATTGATTTTGACTCACTTGATTATTCATTATATGAGGAGGAACCCCAAATTAGGCATACCAACTTTAAAGGCAAATCACACTTTTATCCCTATAATATGCAAGGAGAGCAGTTATCATCATTTAACAAGATGGTTTGTAAAGACCTTGAGGTAGAATTAACAACATGCAATATAAATAAATATAATGATAACCTCACAAGGAGAGAAAGAGCAGCATTAAATTCCCTGAAAATTAATAAAAATGTGGTCATCAGGGTTGCCGATAAAGGCGGAGGCCTGGTAATCCAGAATCATGAGGTATATATAAGAGAAGCCCAAAACATTCTGGGGGACCTTGACACTTATAAGTGTTTTTCCTACAATCCTACCATAAGTTTTTGAAAAGAACTAGACCTTTTGTTAGGGAAAGCTAAGGAACAAGGGGTCCTTACACAAGATGAATTTAATTTTTTGAAACAGGGAGACCCAAGGGTGCCCACCTTCTATCATCTCCCCAAAATACACAAGGATTTAATTAATCCTCCCGGACGCCCTATAATCTCCGGTATTGGCTCGCTATGCCATACCCTATCAAAATATGTAGATCATTTTCTGCAACCGCTTGTAGTGAAAACTAAAGCTTATTTAAAAGACACTGCAGAAACAATTAAAGTTTTTGAGGGGCGAGCTTGGGTAGATGATATGAGGTGGGCAACCTTTGATGTTTCATCGCTATACACGATTATTCCCCACACCAAGGGTCTATTGGCCTTGGAACAAGCATTCAGTGGGTATGACATCCCAGAATTACATCTTAAGTTTATATTGGACTCCATATCCTTTATTCTGTCCCATAATTATTTTGAATTTTTAGATAAATTTTATCTCCAATTAAAAGGGACTGCGATGGGGACGACTTTAGCCCCATCATACGCAAACCTGTTTATGGATAATTTTGAGAGAAATATGATATGGAATAACAACCCTTTTAGGAGTTATATCATTAAGTATTTCCGGTATATAGACGACGTGATCATATTATGGAAGGGGACGGAAAATACTCTATTAGAGTTTACTGATTATATTAATCAAAACAGTTATAACCTTAAATTCACTGGAAATAGCTCAACTACTAGTATAGAATTTCTGGATATTATTCTTTTTATAGATGAGACTAATAACACAGTTTCAGTAAAAAATTTCAGGAAAATGGTAGACAAGAATAGCTTTATAGATGCCCAAAATAGTCACTTAAACAATTGGAAGAATCATATTCCTACCAGCCAGTATGTTAGACTCAGACAAAATTGTACCAACCTAAAAGATTTTGAGAGTGAGGCCTCCTTGTTAGATGACAAATTTATTAGAAAAGGTTATAGTATGGACATTTTAGACAAGGCAAGAACTAGGGCAACCAATTTAGATAGAAACAAACTATTAACTAATTAAAAAAAGAAAAAATATGAATTACAGAATCAATGTAAATATTCAACAAATAATACACCCAATATGGAATCTATACGTTTTATCACCCATTTTAATGAAGGGGCACCTGTTATTAAAAAGGTTTTAAATAAACACTAGGGTATATTAAAATCAGACCCCATTTTGGGTAATATAATAGGAGATAGACCCATGATTATTTTTAAAAAGAATACGAATTTGAAGAACCATCTAGCACCGAGTAAACTTAGTAATATTGACAAGTCTACTTGTAATGGTAGTTTACAGAATTGGCTTTCTGCACCTAGAGGTACTTTTAAATGTAACAAACCAAATTGCTGTATGTGTCCATTCATAAGAAAAGGAGATACTTTTTTTAACCATAATGGTTCTGAGTCATTTAATATGAGACATAGATGTAATTGTCAGACAACTTATACAGTCTATCTTTTATCCTGCAAGTGTGACCACATCTATATTGGGCGTACTAAAAGAAAGACCTCCAAAAGGTTCAGTGAACACATCTATAATATTAAAACAAATTTTGATAAGCACAGTGTTCCAGTCCATTTCACGACAGTACATGGGGGATGTAATAAAGATTTAAAGATACAAATCATTGATTGGGTGTCCCCTGGAACAAACAATAGACTATTATGCCTAAGGAAAAAAGAGACAGAATGGATCTTTAGACTAAAAAGCCTAACGCCTCTTGGACTCAATATTGACCTAGATGTCCAAGCGTTTATATGATGTATGGCTTTTTTATATATGTCAGAGTACTTTTTAAATGCTCCTCATAGATTAAAAACTCTTTTTTACTTTTTTAAATAAATATTTTTAATTTTCTATTATATTATACTTTATTATAGTATTATTCTAATTTTTGGGATCCATTTTGGCATAGGCCATTTTTGTCACCTTTCCTTAATTTTTAATATGAATGAGGAATGAATTTTTACTTTGATATCAATTTCTCAGCTATATGATTTTAGATTTTTGATGATGTTGTATTAACTGTGTTTCTAATATCAAAATTTTTTTAAGTTTCGATTTTAGATGATGCTGGATGTTATTAATTGCATTAATTGTGTTTCTTATATCAACCGATTTTGATTACTGTACGGTTCTCTTCACCTGTTGATTAATTTGAAATATATTATTGAAGTCACCCTATTATTAATTTTTGTATTTTATGCCTATGATATAATATCCTTTTAGATTTGTATATTATGTGCCTTACATATGAAATCGGACTACTAAGGCTCCACACATTTCTATTGAAGTAGAACTCTGATTAATTTTTATTTTGAACTTGAGTCCTCCGCTATTTAAGGACACTGATAACTGAGACCAGACACTCTTGAGAAAGCCGGGTTGTCACCGGCGAAACGCGTTGAGGTCTTTTGGTCTTGTTGTGGATCCGTAGCAGCAGTTGCAAGAGCGTCTTGCGAAGCAGCCTGTGACGTAACGTACCAGCCAAACCCCCTTGATACCGGCCGGGAATTGTTTGTACTGGGTCAACGCTGGGAGTCGATGCAGACAGCCACGAACATTGCAGCTGCAGAATACCATTTATTGCGGTTTTATTGAGGCCCTTTTTTATCCCAATTCTAGTAAGTTATGTTACTAGTGTGTGTCACTTGGATTGTAATAAAGTAATACCTTGAGTCGGAGGTGCGCTGTCTTCTTTTTGTTGCAGTTTTAGTGTGTTACTGTGCATTTTTGCTGACTTCAAAGGCCAGAATCTAGAATATTAATGGGGAATGCAGAGAGCAGTTTTAAAGAATATATTATTAAATGTCCAATTAAGATAAAAATATTTAGCACTGTCTCTGCAAAGGCTAATTAAATATAGAGCTTACATAGTTATACCAGTGGTTTGAGCTTGTGTATGATTTGCTGCCTAAGAGTATTGAAATATATGACTTTATTTAGATTTATTTTTATTACTTTGGTCTTATGATTTGTTTTAAGCCCCGTCCCTGCTCCTGCCCACCACATTTCAAATTGTTGCTGTGGGGGGGGCTGTCCCTCTTTGGAATATTGAAATGTTGGGAGGTATGCCCTTAGGAAATAGCAAACAAATTAATTTTTATTAACAAACTAAACAAATTCTGCATAACAAAATAGCCAGATATAGGACGAAGGAAAACATTTTTCTTGTCTGTGCCCCTCCATTTTAATCCCTTTGAATTCCCACAGGAAGTGTACCCCATAACTTTCAAATTCAAACAAATTCCAGTCCATTCAAAAACCTCGCAATGACCCAATTATTGCACCTTGCACACAGATGATTTGACAAAGTTGTTCCCTTCAGTAACAAAACATTTTTCATGTACATCTTCCTAAAATTTTTGAGTTTTCAAAATACAGATCTTCTGCCCTTTTGCCTGTTTCCAGGGACATTTCTTGGGTGTTCATGTGGCCATTTTTTAGGCATTTTTTTAAACAATGTTTCTGTACATGCTCTTGTCATATGTTAATAAACATGAATAACTTAAATTACACATTTTTTTAAATCTGAAACATATAAACAGATTAAATATGATTACCTCAATGTTCATCAGTAATTTCAATAAAATGTTTGGACATTTAACCCTTTAAGGATAGGGATTTTCACTGACAAACTTGGACAAAAGACAAGAGAGTTTTTAGCAATTTTGCTATCACTCCATTTAAAGGGAAATAGAGCCTTGCTTTTTTGATTTACCTAGCAAAACTATATATTTATTTTAGTAGCCAAACCATTTTGATATATTTCATGCCATCATTTTGTCACGAAATGCAATAGAAAACTTTCACAAATGTTGGGTTTCTCACTGAAATTATTTACATGCTGTTTGTGCAATCATAACAAAATTAGTTGTGAAAGCTTCTCTGGGATCCCTTTTATTCGGAAATAGACATGCATGACTTTGCCATTGTTTTTTGGTAATAAGAAGGCTGCAAGTTTCAGCCGTGCACCACACTTCTAATATTCCCGGCACTGAAGGGGTTAATCAGGTAGCTTGTAATGTATTTAATGTATGTAATTTAAGCAGTATAGTATAGATTACCCTACCACCCCCGATCCTTCCCAAACAGCTTTCTTTTCTCCCTCACCCTCTACTTGTCACAACCATCTAAGGTACTGGCAGACAGTCTGCCAGTACGCAGTTTATGGATATTTTTATTAAAAACATAAAATATACAGATAGTACATTTCTGTAGTGTAGGGAACCCTCCTCACAACCCACCTACCTGATACCCCCCCAAACAGCTCTCTAACCCTCCCATTTCTCACTAAATCCACCATCAGGCAGAAGTTAGGACGTAGCTACAGCATCAACAGGGTAAGCTGGGCAAAGTGTCCTGTGATGTTGTAGCTATGTTCTGGTGGCTTAAGGGGTTAAACACAGTAACTATTAAACTCCATCTTCAAGACATCTGGCACGGAGCATCCTCTTCAATCGGTGTCTTCTTGAACAATGAATTCTCCTTTAAATGACGTCATCCAAGATGGCGTCCCTTGAATTCCGATTGGCTGATAAAATTCTATCAGACAATCGCAATTAAAGGTGAAAAAATCATATTGGCTGATGAAATCAGTCAATAGGATTGAGCTTCAATCCTAATGGCTGATGCAATCAGCCAATAGAATTGAGCTCACATTCTATTGGCTGTTTCAATCAGTCTTGAAGATGGAGCCGCTCCGCGCCGGATGGATAAAGATAGAAGATGCCGTCTAGACGAATACTTCTGCCGGCTTAAATGAAGACTTCGGGCCACTTGGATGAAGGCTTCTGCCGGCTTTGATGAGGACTTCTGTCGCTTCGTTGAGGATGGATGTCGGGTCTTCAAAAACTGTAAGTGGATCTAGGTTAGTGTTAGGTTATTTTAAGGGTTTATTGGGTGGGTTTTATTTTTAGATTAGGGTTTGGGCGGAAAAAGAGCTAAATGCCATTTTAAGGGCAATGCCCATCCAAATGTCCTTTTCAGGGCAATAGGGAGCTTAGGTTTTTTTTAGTAAAGATTTTATTTGGGGGGTTTGGTTGTGTGGGTGGTGGGTTATACTGTTGGGTGGATATTTGTATTTTTTTTTTACAGGTAAAAGAGCTGATTTCTTTGGGGCAATGCCCAGAAAAAGGCCCTTTTAAGGGCCATTGGCAGTTTAGTTTAGGGGTGGTTATTTTGATAGGGCTATTAGATTAGGTGTAATTAGTTTAAATATTTGATAGTTTATTTTTTATTTTGTGTAATTTTGTGGTTTTTTTATTTAGTTAATCGTATTTCATTAATGTAATTTATTTATTTGTAGTGTAAGGTTAGGTGTTAGTGTAAGACATGTTAGCTTTTATTTTACAGGTAAATTTGTATTTATTTTATCTAGGTAGTTAATAACTATTTAGTAACTATTCTACCTAGTTAAAATAAATACAAACTTGCCTGTGAAATAAAAATAAAACCTAAGCTAACTACAATGTAACTATTAGTTATATTATAGCTATCTTAGGTTTTATTTTACAGGTAAGTATTTAGTTTTAAATATTTAGTTATTAATAGTAGGTTTTATTTAGATTTATGTTAATTACATTAAAGTTAGTGGGTGTTAGGATTAGGGTTAGGTTTAGGGGTTAATACCTTTAGTATAGTGGCGGCGGCGTTGGGGGTGGCAGATTAAGGGTTAATAATTTTTGGTAGGTGGTGGCGATGTCGGGGGTGGTAGATTAGGGGTTAATAACGGTAATGTAGGTTGCAGCGATGTTAGGGACAGCAGATTAGGGGTCAATAATATTTAACTAGTGTTTGTGATGCGGGAGGGCCTCTGTTTAGGGGTTAATAGGTAGTTTATGGGTGTTAGTGTACTTTTTAGCACTTTAGTTATGAGTTTTATGTTACGGCTTTGTAGCGTAAAACCCATAACTACTGACTTTCAGTTTACGGTATGGATCTTGATGGTATTGGCTGTACCACTCACTTTTTGACCTCCTAGACAAACTCGTAATACCAGCGCAAAGGAAGTCCCATTGAAAAAGGACTTTTTGAAAGCTGCGGTAGTTACATTGCGTTACGACCAAAAAAGTGTGCTGTGCAGCTAACTGCAAAATTCGTAATACCAGTTGTGCAAAAGAGCCATAACGCTGCTTTTTCACTCATGCCTCAAAACTCGTAATCTAGCCATTAATTAGTTTCCATTTTCAACTTTTATTTGACTGTGTATCTTTTACTTCCATGGTGAATGTTTGTGAAGACCTGTGGAAAAACACCTTAAAAATCTGGCAGTATCCTAGATATTTGTTACTTTTATTTTTATCTAATAGTGTATACAGGAGTGTAACACTTTATTTGAATGTATTTATGTTGTGTTTGGTACACATTTTTTTAACCCCTTACGCTTTACACTAGAGGGCATATTTAGCAATGTGCGACCGGATATGATGCGAAGTAGGGTATCATGTCAGCCGCACATCGATAAATGCAGACAGCATACTCAGTCTGCAATTATCATTGCACCAGCAGTTCTTGTGAACTGATGGTGCAATGCCGCCCCTGTAGATTCGCGGCAGCTAGCAGGTGGTGTCAATCAACCTGTCAGTATATGGCCGGGTTATAATACAATATATTTAATAATTATTCTTTATAATGAACCCCCAATAAAATTCATATACCAAGACTATAAAATGAATGTAAATTCCTGAATTCTTTTTATTAGTTAAAATTTATAGACACATTAAAATATATTTGTAGGAAACCAGATATAAATCAAAATTATACACGTTTAAACTATTATAATATGCTATGCAAATATCATAAAAGTTGCCTTATTCACAATAGTCTCTCAAATCAGAGTTGTATTTAAAATACCATAAGATATCAGAATCTGAACCAGTAACATTCAAACAGTACAATCAGCTATATAGCCACAATTTATTTTATATAATTCCAATTTAAAACATCAGAAATTGTATATAATATTTGTGCCAACAACCAAACTCCTATGCCAATTTATCTAAGCTGAATTAAATTCTTAGGCCTAGATTTGGAGTTTGGCGGTAGAAGGGCTGTTAACGCTCCGCGGGCTTTTTTCTGGCCGCACCATAAATTTAACTCTGGTATCGAGAGTTCAAACAAATGCTGCGTTAGGCTCCAAAAAAGGAGCGTAGAGCATTTTTACCGCAAATGCAACTCTCGATACCAGAGTTGCTTACGGACGCGGCCAGCCTCAAAAACGTGCTCGTGCACGATATCCCCATAGGAAACAATGGGGCTGTTTGAGCTGAAAAAAAACCTAACACCTGCAAAAAAGCAGCGTTCAGCTCCTAACGAAGCCCCATTGTTTCCTATGGGGAAACACTTCCTACGTCTGCACCTTACACCCTAACATGTACCCCGAGTCTAAACACCCCTAACCTTACACTTATTAACCCCTAATCTGCCGCCCCCGCTATCGCTGACCCCTGCATATTATTATTAACCCCTAATCTGCCGCTCCGTAAACCGCCGCAACCTACGTTATCCCTATGTACCCCTAATCTGCTGCCCCTAACTCCGCCGACCCCTATATTATATTTATTAACCCCTAATCTGCCCCCCACAACGTCGCCGACACCTGCCTACACTTATTAACCCCTAATCTGCCGAGCGGACCTGAGCGCTACTATAATAAAGTTATTAACCCCTAATCCGCCTCACTAACCCTATCATAAATAGTATTAACCCCTAATCTGCCCTCCCTAACATCGCCGACACCTAACTTCAATTATTAACCCCTAATCTGACGACCGGAGCTCATCGCTACTATAATAAATGGATTAACCCCTAAAGCTAAGTCTAACCCTAACACTAACACCCCCCTAACTTAAATATAATTTACATCTAACAAAATAAATTAACTCTTATTAAATAAATTATTCCTATTTAAAGCTGAATACTTACCTGTAAAATAAATCCTAATATAGCTACAATATAAATTATAATTATATTATAGCTATTTTAGGATTAATATTTATTTTACAGGCAACTTTGTAATTATTTTAACCAGGTACAATAACTATTAAATAGTTAAGAACTATTTAATAGTTACCTAGTTAAAATAATAACAAATTTACCTGTAAAATAAATCCTAACCTAAGATATAATTAAACCTAACACTACACTATCAATAAATTAATTAAACACAATTCCTACAAATAAATACAATTAAATAAACTAGCTAAAGTACAAAAAATAAAAAAGAACTAAGTTACAAAAAATAAAAAAATATTTACAAACATAAGAAAAATATTACAACAATTTTAAACTAATTACACCTACTCTAAGCCCCCTAATAAAATAACAAAGCCCCCCAAAATAAAAAATTCCCTACCCTATTCTAAATTAAAAAAGGTAAAAGCTCTTTTACCTTACCAGCCCTGAACAGGGCCCTTTGCGGGGCATGCCCCAAGAACTTCAGCTCTTTTGCCTGTAAAAAAAAACATACAATACCCCCCCAACATTACAACCCACCACCCACATACCCCTAATCTAACCCAAACCCCCCTTAAATAAACCTAACACTAAGCCCCTGAAGATCTTCCTACCTTGTCTTCACCATCCAGGTTCACCGATCCGTCCTGAAGAGCTCCTCCGATGTCCTGATCCAATCCCAAGCGGGGGGCTGAAGAGGTCCATGATCCGGTCAAAGTCTTCATCCAAGCGGGGCAGAAGAGGATCTTCCATCCGATTGAAGTCTTCATCCAGGCGGCATCTTCTATGGTCTAGACATGTGCGGTTCGTTTCGGATTAATTCGGAAATTCGGTAAATTCGGTAAATTCGGAGATTCGGATCGATTCGGATTTCCGAATTAAAATACTTCCGAATCTACCGAATGAATCCGAAATAGCTGCCGTATCTCCGAATAAATCCGAATTAGCTCGTTAAGATTCGGCATTTCCCCATAGGAAACAATAGGAGTTTCGGCTGAAAAAAAACTAACACCGCAGCCCCATTGTTTCCTATGGGGAAACACTAAGTCTGCACCTAACACCCTAACATGTACCCCGAGTCTCTAAACACCCCTAATCTGACACTTATTAACCCCTAATCTGCCGCCCCCGCTATCGCTGACACCTGCATTATTTTATTAACCCCTAATCTGCCGACCGAATATCGCCGCCACCTACATTATAGCTATTAACCCCTAATCTGCTGTCCCTAACACCGCCGACCCCTACATTATAGTTATTAACCCCTAATCTGCCTCCCCCAACGTCGCCGCAATCTAACTATAAGTATTAACCCCTAATCTGCCGACCCGATATCGCCGCCGCCTACATTATAGCTATTAACCCCTAATCTGCTGTCCCTAACACCGCCGACCCCTACATTATAGTTATTAACCCCTAATCTGCCTCCCCCCAACGTCGCCGCAATCTAACTACAAGTATTAACCCCTAATCTGCCGACCGCAAATCGCCGCCACTATAATAAATGTATTAACCCCTAAACCGCCGCACTCCCGCCTCGCAAACACTATAATACATTTTATTAACCCCTAATCTGCCCTCCCTAACATCGCCGCCACCTACCTACAATTATTAACCCCTAATCTCCCGCCCCCATCGTCGCCGCTACTATAATAAGGTTATTAACCCCTAAACCTAAGTCTAACCCTAACCCTAACACCCCCTAACTTAAATATAATTTAAATAAAACGAAATAAGTTTACTATAGTTAAATAAATGAATCCTATTTAAAACTAAAGACTTACCTGTAAAATAAACCCTAAGATAGCTGCAATATAACTAATAGTTACATTGTAGCTATTTTAGGATTTATTTTTATTTTACAGGCAACTTTGTATTTATTTTAACTAGGTACAATAGTTATTAAATAGTTAATAACTATTTAATAACTACCTAGCTAAAATAAATACAAATTTACCTGTAAAATAAATCCTAACCTAAGTTACACTAACACCTAACACTACACTATCATTAAATTAACTAAATAAATGAATCATATTTAAAACAAAATACTTACCTGTAAAATAAACCCTAATATAGCTGCAATATAACTAATAGTTACATTGTAGCTATTTTAGCATTTATATTTATTTTACAGACAACTTTGTATTTATTTTAACTAGGTACAATAGCTATTACATAGTTATTGACTAATTAATAGCTACCTAGTTAAAATAATAACAAATTTACCTGTAAAATAAATCCTAACCTAAGATATAATTAAACCTAACACTACACTATCAATAAATTAATTAAACACAATTCCTACAAATAAATACAATTAAATAAACTAGCTAAAGTACAAAAAATAAAAAAGAACTAAGTTACAAAAAATAAAAAAATATTTACAAACATAAGAAAAATATTACAACAATTTTAAACTAATTACACCTACTCTAAGCCCCCTAATAAAATAACAAAGCCCCCCAAAATAAAAAATTCCCTACCCTATTCTAAATTAAAAAAGGTAAAAGCTCTTTTACCTTACCAGCCCTGAACAGGGCCCTTTGCGGGGCATGCCCCAAGAACTTCAGCTCTTTTGCCTGTAAAAAAAAACATACAATACCCCCCCAACATTACAACCCACCACCCACATACCCCTAATCTAACCCAAACCCCCCTTAAATAAACCTAACACTAAGCCCCTGAAGATCTTCCTACCTTGTCTTCACCATCCAGGTTCACCGATCCGTCCTGAAGAGCTCCTCCGATGTCCTGATCCAAGCCCAAGCGGGGGGCTGAAGAGGTCCATGATCCGGTCAAAGTCTTCATCCAAGCGGGGCAGAAGAGGATCTTCCATCCGATTGAAGTCTTCATCCAGGCGGCATCTTCTATGGTCTAGACATGTGCGGTTCGTTTCGGATTAATTCGGAAATTCGGTAAATTCGGTAAATTCGGAGATTCGGATCGATTCGGATTTCCGAATTAAAATACTTCCGAATCTACCGAATGAATCCGAAATAGCTGCCGTATCTCCGAATAAATCCGAATTAGCTCGTTAAGATTCGGCATTTCCCCATAGGAAACAATGGGAGTTTCGGCTGAAAAAAAACTAACACCGCAGCCCCATTGTTTCCTATGGGGAAACACTAAGTCTGCACCTAACACCCTAACATGTACCCCGAGTCTCTAAACACCCCTAATCTGACACTTATTAACCCGTAATCTGCCGCCCCGCTATCGCTGACACCTGCATTATTTTATTAACCCCTAATCTGCCGACCGAATATCGCCGCCACCTACATTATAGCTATTAACCCCTAATCTGCTGTCCCTAACACCGCCGACCCCTACATTATAGTTATTAACCCCTAATCTGCCTCCCCCAACGTCGCCGCAATCTAACTATAAGTATTAACCCCTAATCTGCCGACCCGATATCGCCGCCGCCTACATTATAGCTATTAACCCCTAATCTGCTGTCCCTAACACCGCCGACCCCTACATTATAGTTATTAACCCCTAATCTGCCTCCCCCCAACGTCGCCGCAATCTAACTACAAGTATTAACCCCTAATCTGCCGACCGCAAATCGCCGCCACTATAATAAATGTATTAACCCCTAAACCGCCGCACTCCCGCCTCGCAAACACTATAATACATTTTATTAACCCCTAATCTGCCCTCCCTAACATCGCCGCCACCTACCTACAATTATTAACCCCTAATCTCCCGCCCCCATCGTCGCCGCTACTATAATAAGGTTATTAACCCCTAAACCTAAGTCTAACCCTAACCCTAACACCCCCTAACTTAAATATAATTTAAATAAAACGAAATAAGTTTACTATAGTTAAATAAATGAATCCTATTTAAAACTAAAGACTTACCTGTAAAATAAACCCTAAGATAGCTGCAATATAACTAATAGTTACATTGTAGCTATTTTAGGATTTATTTTTATTTTACAGGCAACTTTGTATTTATTTTAACTAGGTACAATAGTTATTAAATAGTTAATAACTATTTAATAACTACCTAGCTAAAATAAATACAAATTTACCTGTAAAATAAATCCTAACCTAAGTTACACTAACACCTAACACTACACTATCATTAAATTAACTAAATAAATGAATCATATTTAAAACAAAATACTTACCTGTAAAATAAACCCTAATATAGCTGCAATATAACTAATAGTTACATTGTAGCTATTTTAGCATTTATATTTATTTTACAGACAACTTTGTATTTATTTTAACTAGGTACAATAGCTATTACATAGTTATTGACTAATTAATAGCTACCTAGTTAAAATAATTACAAAATTACCTGTAAAATAAATCCTAACCTAAGTTACAATTAAACCTAACACTACACTGTCATTAAATAAATTAACTACAAGTACCTACAATTATCTACAATTAAATAAACTAAAGTACAAAACCCCCCCACTAAATTACAAAAAAAAACAAACACTAAATTACAAAAAATAAAAAAATATTACAAGAATTTTAAACTAATTACACCTAATCTAAGCCCCCTAATAAAATAACAAAGCCCCCCAAAATAAAAAAAAATGCCCTACCCTATACTAAATTACAAAAGTTAACAGCTCTATTACCTTACCAGCCCTGAACAGGGCCCTTTGCGGGGCATGCCCCAAAGAAAACAGCTCTTTTGCCTGTAAAAAAAAAAACACAATCCCCCCCCCACATTACAACCCACCACCCACATACCCCTACTCTAACCCAAACCCCCCTTAATAAACCTAACACTACCCCCCTGAAGATCTCCCTACCTTGAGTCGTGTTCACCCAGCCGGGCCGAAGTCTTCATCCGATGGGGCAGAAGAGGACATCCAGACCGGCAGAAGTCTTCATCCAAGCGGGGCAAGAAGAGGTCTTCCATCCATCATACAAGTACCAAAATACAAACAAACACTAAATTACCAAAAATAATAAAATATTACAATAATTTTAAACTAATTACACCTAATCTAAGCCCCCTACTAGCTATTAATATAGCTTCAATATAACTAATAGTTACATTGTAGCTATTTTAGGATTTATATGTATTTTACAGGCAACTTTGTATTTATTTTAACTAGGTACAATAGCTATTAAATAGTTAATAACTATTTAATAACTACCTAGCTAAAATAAATACAAATTTACCTGTAAAATAAATCATAACCTAAGTTACAATTACACCTAACACTACACTATCATTAAATTAACTAAATAAATGAATCCTATATAAAACTAAAGACTTACCTGTAAAATAAACCCTAATATAGCTGCAATATAACTAATAGTTACATTGTAGCTATTTTAGCATTTATATTTATTGTACAGGCAACTTTGTATTCATTTTAACTAGGTTCAATAGCTATTAAATAGATATTGACTATTTAATAGCTACCTAATTAAAATAATTACAAAATTACCTGTAAAATAAATCCTAACCTAAGTTACAATTAAACCTAACACTACACTATCATTAAATAAATTAACTACAAGTACCTACAATTAAATGCAATTAAAAAAACTAAACTAAAGTACAAACCCCCCCCCCACTAAATTACAAAAAATAAAAAAATATTACAAGAATTTTAAACTAATTACACCTAATCTAAGCCCCCTAATAAAATAACAAAGCCCCCCAAAATAAAAAAAATGCCCTAACCTATACTAAATTACAAAAGTTAACAGCTCTATTACCTTACCAGCCCTGAACAGGGCCCTTTGCGGGGCATGCCCCAAAGAAAACAGCTCTTTTGCCTGTAAAAAAAAAACACAATCCCTCCCCCCACATTACAACCCACCACCCACATACCCCTACTCTAACCCAAACCCCCCTTAAATAAACCTAACACTACCCCCCTGAAGATCTCCCTACCTTGAGTCGTGTTCACCCAGCCGGGCCGAAGTCTTCATCCGATGGGGCAGAAGAGGACATCCAGACTGGCAGAAGTCTTCATCCAAGCGGGGCAAGAAGAGGTCTTCCATCCATCAGAAAAGTACAAAAAAACAAACAAACACTAAATTAGCAAAAATAATAAAATATTACAATAATTTTAAACTAATTACACCTAATCTAAGCCCCCTACTAGCTATTAATATAGCTACAATATAACTAATAGTTACATTGTAGCTATTTTAGGATTTATATTTATTTTACAGGCAACTTTGTATTTATTTTAACTAGGTACAATAGCTATTAAATAGTTAATAACTACCTAGCTAAAATAAATACAAATTTACCTGTAAAATAAACCCTAACCTAAGTTACAATTACACCTAACACTACACTGTCATTAAATTAACTAAATAAATTAATCCTATATAAAACTAAATACTTACCTGTAAAATAAACCCTAATATAGCTACAATATAACTAATAGTTACATTGTAGCTATTTTAGCATTTATATTTATTTTACAGGCAACTTTGTATTTATTTTAACTAGGTACAATAGCTATTAAATAGTTATTGACTAATTAATAGCTACCTAGTTAAAATAATTACAAAATTACCTGTAAAATAAATCCTAACCTAAGTTACTATTAAACCTAACTCTACACTATCATTAAATAAATTAACTACAAGTACCTACAATTAAATACAATGAAATAAACTAAACTAAAGTACAAAAAAAACAAACACTAAATTACAAAAAATAAAAAAAATTACAAGAATTTTAAACTAATTACACCTAATCTAAGCCCCCTAATAAAATAACAAAGCCCCCCAAAATAAAAAAATGCCCTACCCTATACTAAATTACAAAAGTAATCAGCTCTATTACCTTACCAGCCCTGAACAGGGCCTTTTGCGGGGGCATGCCCCAAAGAAAACAGCTCTTTTGCCTGTAAAAAAAAACACAATACCCCCCCCCCACATTACAACCCACCACCCACATACCCCTACTCTAACCCAAACCCCCCTTAAATAAACCTAACACTACCCCCCTGAAGATCTCTCTACCGTGTCTTCACCCAGCGGGCCGAAGTCTTCATCCGATCGGGCAGAAGAGGACATCCAGACCGGCAGAAGTCTTCATCCAAGCGGGGCAAGAAGAGGTCTTCCATCCATCAGAAGTCTTGATCCAGGCGGCATCTTCTCTGTTCATCCATCCGGAGCGGAGCGGCAGCATCCTGAAGACATCCCACGCAGAGCATCCTCTTCTTTCTTGATCCGACGACTAGGTGACTGTACCTTTAAGTGACGTCATCCAAGATGGCGTCCCTTGAATTCCGATTGGCTGATAGGATTCTATCAGCCAATCGGAATTAAGGTAGGAAAAATCTGATTGGCTGATTTAATCAGCCAATCAGATTCAAGTTCAATCCGATTGGCTGATGGAATCAGCCAATCAGATTGACCTCGCATTCTATTGGCTGTTCCGATCAGCCAATAGAATGCGAGCTCAATCTGATTGGCTGATTGGATCAGCCAATCGGATTGAACTTGAATCTGATTGGCTGATTGAATCAGCCAATCAGATTTTTCCTACCTTAATTCCGATTGGCTGATAGAATCCTATCAGCCAATCGGAATTCAAGGGACGCCATCTTGGATGACGTCACTTAAAGGTACATTCACCTAGTCGTCGGATCAAGAAAGAAGAGGATGCTCTGCGTGGGATGTCTTCAGGATGCTGCCGCTCCGCTCCGGATGGATGAACAGAGAAGATGCCGCCTGGATCAAGACTTCTGATGGATGGAAGACCTCTTCTTGCCCCGCTTGGATGAAGACTTCTGCCGGTCTGGATGTCCTCTTCTGCCCGATCGGATGAAGACTTCGGCCCGCTGGGTGAAGACACGGTAGAGAGATCTTCAGGGGGTTAGTGTTAGGTTTATTTAAGGGGGGTTTGGGTTAGAGTAGGGGTATGTGGGTGGTGGGTTGTAATGTGGGGGGGGGGTATTGTGTTTTTTTTTTACAGGCAAAAGAGCTGTTTTCTTTGGGGCATGCCCCCGCAAAAGGCCCTGTTCAGGGCTGGTAAGGTAATAGAGCTGATTACTTTTGTAATTTAGTATAGGGTAGGGCATTTTTTTATTTTGGGGGGCTTTGTTATTTTATTAGGGGGCTTAGATTAGGTGTAATTAGTTTAAAATTCTTGTAATTTTTTTTATTTTTTGTAATTTAGTGTTTGTTTTTTTTGTACTTTAGTTTAGTTTATTTCATTGTATTTAATTGTAGGTACTTGTAGTTAATTTATTTAATGATAGTGTAGTGTTAGGTTTAATAGTAACTTAGGTTAGGATTTATTTTACAGGTAATTTTGTAATTATTTTAACTAGGTAGCTATTAATTAGTCAATAACTATTTAATAGCTATTGTACCTAGTTAAAATAAATACAAAGTTGCCTGTAAAATAAATATAAATGCTAAAATAGCTACAATGTAACTATTAGTTATATTGTAGCTATATTAGGGTTTATTTTACAGGTAAGTATTTAGTTTTATATAGGATTAATTTATTTAGTTAATTTAATGACAGTGTAGTGTTAGGTGTAATTTTTAACTTAGGTTAGGGTTTATTTTACAGGTAAATTTGTATTTATTTTAGCTAGGTAGTTATTAACTATTTAATAGCTATTGTACCTAGTTAAAATAAATACAAAGTTGCCTGTAAAATAAATATAAATCCTAAAATAGCTACAATGTAACTATTAGTTATATTGTAGCTATATTAATAGCTAGTAGGGGGCTTAGATTAGGTGTAATTAGTTTAAAATTATTGCAATATTTTATTATTTTTGCTAATTTTGTGTTTGTTTGTTTTTTTGTACTTTTCTGATGGATGGAAGACCTCTTCTTGCCCCGCTTGGATGAAGACTTCTGCCAGTCTGGATGTCCTCTTCTGCCCCATCGGATGAAGACTTCGGCCCGGCTGGGTGAACACGACTCAAGGTAGGGAGATCTTCAGGGGGGTAGTGTTAGGTTTATTTAAGGGGGGTTTGGGTTAGAGTAGGGGTATGTGGGTGGTGGGTTGTAATGTGGGGGGGGGGGGTTGTTTTTTTTTTTACAGGCAAAAGAGCTGTTTTCTTTGGGGCATGCCCCGCAAAAGGCCCTGTTCAGGGCTGGTAAGGTAATAGAGCTGTTAACTTTTGTAATTTAGTATAGGGTAGGGCATTTTTTTTATTTTGGGGGGCTTTGTTATTTTATTAGGGGGCTTAGATTAGGTGTAATTAGTTTAAAATTCTTGTAATATTTTTTTATTTTTTGTAATTTAGTGTGGGGGGGGGTTGTACTTTAGTTTAGTTTTTTAATTGTATTTAATTGTAGGTACTTGTAGTTAATTTATTTAATGATAGTGTAGTGTTAGGTTTAATTGTAACTTAGGTTAGGATTTATTTTACAGGTAATTTTGTAATTATTTTAACTAGGTAGCTATTAAACAGTAAATATCTATTTAATAGCTATTGTACCTAGTTAAAATAAATACAAAGTTGCCTGTACAATAAATATAAATGCTAAAATAGCTACAATGTAACTATTAGTTATATTGCAGCTATATTAGGGTTTATTTTACAGGTAAGTCTTTAGTTTTATATAGGATTCATTTATTTAGTTAATTTAATGATAGTGTAGTGTTAGGTGTAATTGTAACTTAGGTTATGATTTATTTTACAGGTAAATTTGTATTTATTTTAGCTAGGTAGTTATTAAATAGTTATTAACTATTTAATAGCTATTGTACCTAGTTAAAATAAATACAAAGTTGCCTGTAAAATAAATATAAATCCTAAAATAGCTACAATGTAACTATTAGTTATATTGAAGCTATATTAATAGCTAGTAGGGGGCTTAGATTAGGTGTAATTAGTTTAAAATTATTGTAATATTTTATTATTTTTTGTAATTTAGTGTTTGTTTGTATTTTGGTACTTGTATGATGGATGGAAGACCTCTTCTTGCCCCGCTTGGATGAAGACTTCTGCCGGTCTGGATGTCCTCTTCTGCCCCATCGGATGAAGACTTCGGCCCGGCTGGGTGAACACGACTCAAGGTAGGGAGATCTTCAGGGGGGTAGTGTTAGGTTTATTTAAGGGGGGTTTGGGTTAGAGTAGGGGTATGTGGGTGGTGGGTTGTAATGTGGGGGGGGGATTGTGTTTTTTTTTTTACAGGCAAAAGAGCTGTTTTCTTTGGGGCATGCCCCGCAAAGGGCCCTGTTCAGGGCTGGTAAGGTAATATAGCTGTTAACTTTTGTAATTTAGTATAGGGTAGGGCATTTTTTTTATTTTGGGGGGCTTTGTTATTTTATTAGGGGGCTTAGATTAGGTGTAATTAGTTTAAAATTCTTGTAATATTTTTTTATTTTTTGTAATTTAGTGTTTGTTTTTTTTTGTAATTTAGTGGGGGGTTTTTGTACTTTAGTTTATTTAATTGTAGATAATTGTAGGTACTTGTAGTTAATTTATTTAATGACAGTGTAGTGTTAGGTTTAATTGTAACTTAGGTTAGGATTTATTTTACAGGTAATTTTGTAATTATTTTAACTAGGTAGCTATTAATTAGTCAATAACTATTTAATAGCTTTTGTACCTAGTTAAAATAAATACAAAGTTGCCTGTAAAATAAATATAAATGCTAAAATAGCTACAATGTAACTATTAGTTATATTGCAGCTATATTAGGGTTTATTTTACAGGTAAGTATTTTGTTTTAAATATGATTCATTTATTTAGTTAATTTAATGATAGTGTAGTGTTAGGTGTTAGTGTAACTTAGGTTAGGATTTATTTTACAGGTAAATTTGTATTTATTTTAGCTAGGTAGTTATTAAATAGTTATTAACTATTTAATAACTATTGTACCTAGTTAAAATAAATACAAAGTTGCCTGTAAAATAAAAATAAATCCTAAAATAGCTACAATGTAACTATTAGTTATATTGCAGCTATCTTAGGGTTTATTTTACAGGTAAGTCTTTAGTTTTAAATAGGATTCATTTATTTAACTATAGTAAACTTATTTCGTTTTATTTAAATTATATTTAAGTTAGGGGGTGTTAGGGTTAGGGTTAGACTTAGGTTTAGGGGTTAATAACCTTATTATAGTAGCGGCGACGATGGGGGCGGGAGATTAGGGGTTAATAATTGTAGGTAGGTGGCGGCGATGTTAGGGAGGGCAGATTAGGGGTTAATAAAATGTATTATAGTGTTTGCGAGGCGGGAGTGCGGCGGTTTAGGGGTTAATACATTTATTATAGTGGCGGCGATTTGCGGTCGGCAGATTAGGGGTTAATACTTGTAGTTAGATTGCGGCGACGTTGGGGGGAGGCAGATTAGGGGTTAATAACTATAATGTAGGGGTCGGCGGTGTTAGGGACAGCAGATTAGGGGTTAATAGCTATAATGTAGGCGGCGGCGATATCGGGTCGGCAGATTAGGGGTTAATACTTGTAGTTAGATTGCGGCGACGTTGGGGGGGGCAGATTAGGGGTTAATAACTATAATGTAGGGGTCGGCGGTGTTAGGGACAGCAGATTAGGGGTTAATAGCTATAATGTAGGCAGCGGCGATATCGGGTCGGCAGATTAGGGGTTAATACTTATAGTTAGATTGCGGCGACGTTGGGGGAGGCAGATTAGGGGTTAATAACTATAATGTAGGGGTCGGCGGTGTTAGGGACAGCAGATTAGGGGTTAATAGCTATAATGTAGGCGGCGGCGATATCGGGTCGGCAGATTAGGGGTTAATACTTATAGTTAGATTGCGGCGACGTTGGGGGAGGCAGATTAGGGGTTAATAACTATAATGTAGGGGTCGGCGGTGTTAGGGACAGCAGATTAGGGGTTAATAGCTATAATGTAGGCGGCGGCGATATCCGATCGGCAGATTAGGGGTTAAATAATGTTATTATAGGGTTTGCGATGTGGGGGGGCCTCGGTTTAGTGGTTCATAGGTAGTTTATGGGTGTTAGTGACTTAGTGTACTAAATGGGTGTTAGTGTAGTAAAAACATACCGAATTTCGGAACGGAATAGAACCGAATTCAGCTGAATCCGAATAAATCCGAAACGAATTTATTCGGATCCGAATAAATCCGAAACGAATTTATTCAAATTTTGCCGAATCAGATTCGATCCGAAACGAAATTCTAAAAGTCCGAATCGATCCGAACCGAAAACGAACCGAATTTTTTAGCGGTGCACATGTCTACTATGGTCTTCTATCCGGAGCGAAGCGGCAGGATCCTGAAGACCTCCAGCGCGGAACATCCATCCGGCCCGACGACTGAACGACGAATGACTGTTCCTTTAAGGGACGTCATCCAAGATGGCGTCCCTCGAATTCCGATTGGCTGATAGGATTCTATCAGCCAATCGGAATTAAGGTAGGAATTTTCTGATTGGCTGATGGAATCAGCCAATCAGAATCAAGTTCAATCCGATTGGCTGATCCAATCAGCCAATCAGATTGAGCTCGCATTCTATTGGCTGTTCCGATCAGCCAATAGAATGCGAGCTCAATCTGATAGGCTGATTGGATCAGCCAATCGGATTGAACTTGATTCTGATTGGCTGATTCCATCAGCCAATCAGAAAATTCCTACCTTAATTCCGATTGGCTGATAGAATCCTATCAGCCAATCGGAATTCGAGGGACGCCATTTTGGATGACGTCCCTTAAAGGAACAGTCATTCGTCGTTCAGTCGTCGGGCCGGATGGATGTTCCGCGCTGGAGGTCTTCAGGATCCTGCCGCTTCGCTCCGGATAGAAGACCATAGAAGATGCCGCCTGGATGAAGACTTCAATCGGATGGAAGATCCTCTTCTGCCCCGCTTGGATGAAGACTTTGACCGGATCATGGACCTCTTCAGCCCCCCGCTTGGGCTTGGATCAGGACATCGGGGGAGCTCTTCAGGATGGATCGGTGAACCTGGATGGTGAAGACAAGGTAGGAAGATCTTCAGGGGCTTAGTGTTAGGTTTATTTAAGGGAGGTTTGGGTTAGATTAGGGGTATGTGGGTGGTGGGTTGTAATGTTGGGGGGGTATTGTATGTTTTTTTTTACAGGCAAAAGAGCTGAATTCTTTGGGGCATGCCCCGCAAAGGGCCCTGTTCAGGGCTGGTAAGGTAAAAGAGCTTTTACCTTTTTTAATTTAGAATAGGGTAGGGAATTTTTTATTTTGGGGGGCTTTGTTATTTTATTAGGGGGCTTAGAGTAGGTGTAATTAGTTTAAAATTGTTGTAATATTTTTCTTATGTTTGTAAATATTTTTTTATTTTTTGTAACTTAGTTCTTTTTTATTTTTTGTACTTTAGCTAGTTTATTTAATTGTATTTATTTGTAGGAATTGTGTTTAATTAATTTATTGATAGTGTAGTGTTAGGTTAATTGTAGGTAATTGTAGGTAGTTTATTTAATTAATTTATTGATAGGGTAGTGTTAGGTTTAATTATATCTTAGGTTAGGATTTATTTTACAGGTAAATTTGTTATTATTTTAACTAGGTAACTATTAAATAGCTATTGTACCTGGTTAAAATAATTACCAAGTTGCCTGTAAAATAAATATTAATCCTAAAATAGCTATAATATAATTATAATTTATATTGTAGCTATATTAGGATGTATTTTACAGGTAAGTATTTAGCTTTAAATAGGAATCATTTATTTAATAAGAGTTAATTTATTTTGTTAGATTTAAATTATATTTAATTTAGGGGGGTGTTAGTGTTAGGGTTAGACTTAGCTTTAGGGGTTAATCCATTTATTATAGTAGCGGTGAGCTCCGGTCGTCAGATTAGGGGTTAATAATTGAAGTTAGGTGTCGACGATGTTAGGGAGGGCAGATTAGGGTTTAATACTATTTATTATAGGGTTAGTGAGGCGGATTAGGGGTTAATACATTTATTATAGTAGCGCTCAGGTCCGCTCGGCAGATTAGGGGTTAATAAGTGTAGGCAGGTGTCGGCGACGTTGAGGGGGGCAGATTAGGGGTTAATAAATATAATATAGGGGTCGGCAGTGTTAGGGGCAGCAGATTAGGGGTACATAGGGATAACGTAGGTGGCGGCGCTTTGCGGTCGGAAGATTAGGGGTTAATTATTTTAAGTAGCTGGCGGCGACGTTGTGGGGGGCAGGTTAGGGGTTAATAAATGTAATACAGGGGTCGGCGGGGTTAGGGGCAGCAGATTAGGGGTACATAAGTATAACGTAGGTGGCGGTCGGCTGATTAGGGGTTAAAATTTTTTAATTGAGTGGCGGCGATGTGGGGGGAGCTCAGTTTAGGGGTACATAGGTAGTTTATGGGTGTTAGTGTACTTTAGTGTACAGTAGTTAAGAGATTTATGAACCGGCGTTAGCCCAGAAAGCTCTTAACTACTGCTATTTTCCTGCGGCTGGAGTTTTGTCGTTAGAGCTCTAACGCTCACTTCAGAAACGACTCTAAATACCGGCGTTAGGAAGATCCCATTGAAAAGATAGGATACGCAATTGACGTAAGGGGATCTGCGGTATGGAAAAGTCGCGGCTGAAAAGTGAGCGTTAGACCCTTTAATCACTGACTCCAAATACCGGCGGTAGCCTAAAACCAGCGTTAGGAGCCTCTAACGCTGGTTTTCACGGCTAACGCCAAACTCCAAATCTAGGCCTTAGTTACCTACAGTTAAGACAAATTCTAAAATATATTTATATATTTGCAAAGATAAATTACTTAGCATACAACAGACAAGCTTAACACTGTATAGGACTATGAAACACAAGGTTAAAATACAATTTGTTCTTTTAGACCTGCTATTTGATTTTAATTACTAAATACCTTTGATTTGAATATTACCTATATTTAGCAACTTCTTATACTTTACCAGATATAACCAAATAGATATTCAGCTTCCAATATTTCTCAACAGGTCCAATTTCCCCTCAGAATACAAAAGAAGTATTTTGCATGTGGAAAAGTAAGGGTAGCTATTATGCCTTTTAGTAACTGTATTTCAAATGCAGCCAATTTCAGTTACCAGTTAGCAGACAGACAGCAGCCATCCTTTACTATCCTATGCTTGGGGTTTTATCATGTGATATAACCCCACCCCATTTTGTTCTGTACCATCATTGGTGAATTGGTTTGGGAGGCCCTTCTAGCTGAACATCTCATTGGACACCTGGGAGGTCTTATCGGATTGGCCCTGGGAAATTTCATTTTTAACAACCAAAGGCCTTTTGGCTATAATACTGGATTTTGGCCATCGGGGGCAGCAGCCAGACAAACAGATTCATTTTAATTGTTTCTATACAGTAAAAATATTTCTTAAAAAATGTTCATTTAAAATGCCATAAATTCTTTATATTAATCAGTTACATGTTCAAATACACATGGGTCACACAGTATCATTTCTCCTGATCATTTTAAAACCACATGTGAATGTATTTCACTTATAATATATAAAATGCATTTAAACCATATTTTCTATGAAATAATTTAAGGATTATAATATCTTCATCCTGGATTCAATTTCCTTCTACAGCCATCCGCTCAACATCACATACATGCTTTGAGATCAGCAAATATATGTGGTTTTCACACAATTATATCTACAATGGATTATTATCTCATACAGGTTAATATTTCATATCTGTATGGTTTTTTTTTAAGTGTATAAAACACATAGGATATTATTTAAAATACCAATTATCTGTGTATTTACTAGGTGTCTGAAATTAAAGAAATAATTGTTAGAAATGTTAAACATTCATATATCTATTTGCAATATTTATCAATCTCAGCAAATATTTATCTAATATGAATGTTATTTGTCTCTGCTTCTTAGGTCCCCAATCTCCCATATTCATATGAAACCCAGCATTTTACACGTTGTTCTACAAGAAACAAAATTATACCAGCTATATATAAAAAAGAATTGAATTCAAAATAGCTACACTGTAAATATGTGTTTTTGCCTGGTCAAACTTCCATTGTCTAGATTTTGTGGATTCAAACACAATAGGAGCCCCATATCTTTGTATATATTTAGGCCATGTCTGATAAGTTTATCACTCATCTTAGTATACACGTCTGAGGGGTTTCTGTGACTTAGATAATGAGACAGAAGTTTTCTCTTTGAAATAACTTAAATGTTATCTTAATTAGGAGAAGCGTATCTTATGCCTGATCAAAGATTTATAATATACAAATTGTAGATGGCCATATCTTTTGAAGTGATTTGACCTTCTTTGAAATGGCAGTCTGAGATTAACTAGGCCAATTGTCTTTTAGAAAATTTCTTTGAAAATAATTTCTTTTGATGATTGGAACACAGGCATATGCTGTATCCTGTGTTTTCAAAAGAAGTGCATGTTAAAGTACACAACGTGAGATTTGGAGTTTTACAAATAAAATAAATTATTTGGTGTATACAACCATCTATATATATATATATATATTAAATAATAATATGTATATATACGTTATTTAAGGAATAAGGAATCTGGGGGCGGAGCCTGGCTGTGCAGGAGTATGGCCGTGTTTGAATAGTGCTCCCGAGCCGTAGGTCGGCCAAATGCTGTCATAATAAACAAAGAGACCTGAGCTATGACCTAAAATTGAGCCTAAGAATCAAGGGAGCCACTGCTAATTAATTATCGGAGTTGCGGTGCTGGGGCTGCTTCTAGTATTCCCTGTGAGCTGTGAGCAGCGTGACGCACTACTACCAGGCTGCGGTAAATCTGTGGGCCTACTTGCAGTACCAACGCTGAGCCTGTCGTCCGACTTGTGTCTTAAAGTTTTACCGCCAATAAGGAGAACGGACCGGGTATCTCTGAGTGCCTCTCTACTTGTGGTGTGGAATCTCTCTCATCTGCTGCTGTGGTGCGGCTGGCGGAGGGAGACCGGAAACGTGCATAGCCCGGTGTCTCGGGCATACAGCTGGAGTGGAGCTCTTGACTCGGGAGGTGCCGTGAGACTTGCTTCCTAACCTTTCATCTTGCCCCATAAGGATTGTCGGACATACCGCTTGTATCACTGTCAGTAAGTACGGCAAAGGAGCTCAGAGACCCCACGGCTCTACAGAGGATTGCAGCCTGTTGAGTGAGTGTGTGTGTACTAAGAGCTTACACAGAGCTTACATAGAGCTTGCGGGTATTAGGGGTCATAAGCCTGAGAAGTGGTGAGGAGCAGCTACCACAGGCTTGAAGTTACTGGGTTGCTGGCAAAATACCTTAGTTGATAAGGATAAGGATAAGCTGAAGTTTTCAGTGCATACAGGTCTCTCAGCATCCCCCAATACTACACAATACAGCACACCATTCTGCCTATTCTATAGCTGGGACACAAATTTAAATTTAAATTAGATTAACACAGCAGGAATTATCACAGTGAGTCTGCAGTGACTTTCTCTTTCTCTTTTTTAACAAGCTGATATTGGGAGTGCAGAATCTACTCTTTCTATAGACAATACTAACATGTCACAAAAAAAGCCTGGTGCTGAAAAGGGCACGAAAACCAGAAATATGAACTACTACACTAAGCCCACTGGATCTCAAGTACCTAGTGCTGACCAGACTCAGACATCCTCAAGAGAAGATGCTGTAGCCTTACCTGTAGCCTTACCTACTCCTGAATCCTCACAATATGTTACTAAAGAGGACTTGAAGTTTCTATCTTCTAAAGAGGATATAAAAGGAATAGCAGCAGACATCAAGAATTTATTTGGTGAATTAAAAAGGGATCTAGCTGAACTCTCTCAGAGGGTTAATATTGTCGAGACCTCACAGGCTACAATGCAGGAAAAGCTGCAGGATAACACCTCTCAGATACAACAAAACACCAATGCTATACAGGGTCTTCTGGAAAGAATAGAGGACTTGGACAACCGCAGCAGGCGGAATAACCTCAGAGTTAGAGGAATCCCGGAAACAATCAACCCCACTGCCCTTTTGGGGTATTTACAAGACCTCTTCAGAACCATCAAGGGAACACCACTGGTGCAAGAGGTGATCATAGAAAGGGCGCACAGGGCATTGCGGCCTAAACCATCTTTAAAAGCCCCCCCAAGAGATGTCATCCTTAGGCTGTTGAACTACAAGGATAAAGAGGAGATACTTCGCTGCAGCAGGAACAAACAACCAGTCCAATACGCAGGGATTACCCTGCAAATTTTCTCTGATCTATGTCCTGCAACCCTACAGAAGCGTAGGGAATTGCGTTTCCTAACATCAGTTCTCCAGGATAACAAGATCCCTTATAGATGGGGATTCCCCACCAGTCTGGTGGCCTTTAACGGAGAAAAATCTACAATTTTCCGCTCCATGTCCGATTTGGAGAATTTCTGCTCTGTTCTGGGAGTGGAGGTTCCGCTCCCAGACAACTCTGCAGGCCCCTCTTCTGATCTCAAGGAAGGCAGTCGTCAGACCTAACCGGAGAGGTAAGACTATTGGCTTATTTCCCTTGGAACTGTTCTAAAATGTATGAGGATAATAATACATTATAAAGACTTCGTCATGATGGACCAGCCTCTAATAAAGACTTTGTCTTCCCCTTGCCACAGTTACTTGATAGGTCTGCCCAGATAACTGTAAAGTAAAAATGTAAATCCCGTGCTGTTGCTCTTTCTTTAACGGAGTTATATCTTTTTTTTTTTCTTTTCTTTTTATTATATATCTGTTTAGAGTTCCCTACCTAATTTAACGCAGTTGTCTGTTTGTGCTGGGGGGATGTGGATTTTCAAATTGTCAGTTATGATCTTTCAAATAGGGGTTCCACTTTAATTTAAGTATACCCCCCCCCTCGGATACCAAGACCCCCTTGAGTTTTACTAATTTTTATTGGACCCCCGGTTCCTCCTTTCCTAAGGCTTAGTTGCTCTATTTGTGGGGGACACTGTTAACTATAAATATCAGTTTTTTGTATGTGAAGCTCGTTTATACTTGGGGTCTTACGCAGACAAGTGTATGTTACTAGGGACTGTGTGGCTGGGGATTGGTCACTACTTATAATTTTATGAAGGGTCCATCTCTATTCATATATGTTCCCCATGGTTCTAAAATGTTGGCTCTTATTTACATTTTGTATATTGTTGGTTTGAAATAATTATATGTTTTACACTAATGTCTATACAATATTTAATCCCCTCAGGTCTTGTCAAAATGTTTAAATTTTTTTTTTCCAATAGGCCGACCGCAGGCATATTCCCTCTAGTAGAAACCGACATAGAGGTTGGTAGGTAGCTTTCTGCCTCAGTATAGTTGTTACACGTGATCATAAAACACCACTATTTTATAGATACCTCTCTACTTCTGACTTTTATTATACTATGAGACCCTCGTTCGACAGCAAACACAGACTGTATAGTTAGTGATCCCCTTTAGAACTAGGATCTTCTCTTCTATAACTATTATTCTTTTCTGACTTTTTGCCCCTTCCTCTGCCGCTTCTCTCCCTAACCCCTTCTTACTTTCTTTTTAGTTAATTTTAATTTTTTTTTTTTTTTTTTTTTTTTTTTTCTCTCCAATAATGCATGCCAGACATAATAATCCCCAGGTTCACCCCCTGAGATTTTTAACAATAAACGTGAAAGGTCTGAATAGTCCTGGTAAGCGTTCCATAGTCACAAGAGAACTAAATAAGCTTCAGGGGGATGTGGTTTTTATACAGGAATCTCATTTTGCCAAACAAAAAGAACCAAAATGGCACAACCATAAATATCCAACTGCTCTCTTTTCCTCCGGCCCTCGTAAACAGAATGGGGTGGGTATTTTAATACATCGTAGGGTACCATTTCAGGCGCAGGACGTGGTAAGAGACAGGGAAGGCCGATACATCATAGTGGTAGGATTATTACATAATGTTCTAGTCACTCTGATTAATGTATACGCCCCGAATGTAGCACAGCATGTCTTTTTCAAAACGCTCTCGGGGAGATTGCTCGAGCATTCTAAAGGAATTCTTATCATGGGGGGTGACTTTAATACTCCATTAGTCCCAAAACAGGATACTTCCAATGGCCTCTCAAGTGTGCCTCATCATATATTGAAACATATTAACACGATGCTTAGAGGTCACTTGCTGCATGACATATGGCGTACGTTACACCCCACTGAGACAGAATTCACATTTTATTCCAACCCGCACAGGAAATACTCCCGTATAGATTATTTTTTTACAAACTCTCATGGTATTGAATATGTGCAACGTAGTGATATTGCCCCAATTACATGGTCTGACCATGCACCGGTCTCCTTTGAAATGCTGTGGCCCGATATGCCTGCTACCTCCTATATTTGGAGACTGGATGAGACCCTCTTGGGTGATCCGGTCATCCTGGAGGATGTCTCAGAGCGTATGCGAGAATACTTTGAATTGAATTTAACAGAGGATATGCCCCTCTCCACTGTGTGGGAGGCCCATAAGAGTGTTGTTAGGGGTCATCTTATCAAGCATAAAGCCAGATTGCAGAATCAAAAAAGGTTGAGATATAACCAATTATTAACTGATATTAAGTTATTAGAGGAACAACACAAGAAAAACCCCTTAAATAGCGATATTGACAATCGACTGGCACAAGCCAGATTGGATTTTAGACAGCTTCTTCGTGATGAAAATCATAAAATAGCGATCTGGCTTAGGCAAAGGTACTATGAGGAGGGGGATACAGCTGGTAAATTACTGGCCAGGACACTAAAGCGATCCCAACTCAAAGCTTATGTATATTCCATGAAGGATCACAGAAATGTGACCCATAGGGACAGCCGTGGTATAGCGGAAGTATTCCGTGATTATTACGATGGCCTGTACAATCTCAAAAACAGCCCGGCCGCCCAACCAGGGGACACGCCCACACAGAGCCAATTGGTCCAAGACTACCTCACGACCACTCAGCTCCGAACCTTAGACAAAGAAGCTGGGGCCTTCTTAGAGACATCCCTGACCGGGGAGGAGATAGCGAACGCGCTGAAAAGCCTCCCGAGTGGTAAATGCCCTGGCCCAGATGGGCTAAGTGCAAAATACTACAAGGCGTTTCTCCCGGAGCTTCTGCCACACCTCCAGAACTTGTTCAACACTTTACCTGACAATGGGGTATTACCGGCATCTATGCTTTTGGCATACATAACAGTATTACCAAAGCCGGGAAAGGCCCCAGATAAACCGCAAAGTTATCGGCCGATATCTTTGCTGAACACTGACGTCAAGATCTTGGCGAAGGTGTTAGCAAACAGAGTTAATAAGTACCTACCAGACTTGATTGCTTTAGATCAGGTCGGATTTATATCGGGTAGGGAAGCTAGGGATAACACCCTTAAGGTGTTGCAGCTGATTTCACATTCTGTCGACCGGGGGCTGCCGTTCGCCCTGTTGTCGACTGATGCGGAAAAAGCTTTCGACAGGGTGAACTGGCAGTTCCTTAGAGGCACCTTGGGGAGAATGGGATTTGGGAGGCGGTTCATTAACACAGTTTTTAGCCTCTACTCCTCTCCAAGTGCGAGGATACGGGTCAATGGTCTTCTTTCAGAGTCATTCGATATCTCAAATGGCACTAGGCAGGGGTGTCCCTTATCCCCCTTACTATTTGCCATCTCGGTAGAGGCCCTAGCGTGTAATATCCGTGATTGCAAACAAATCAAAGGATATCTAATAGGAGATCGGGAATGTAAGATATGTATGTATGCCGATGATCTTCTGTTCACACTGCGAGACCTAGAGACATCGGTCCCTGCCTTGCTATAAGAGTTTGACAAATATGGTAGGGTCTCAAACTTCTTACTGAATGCCACTAAGTCTGAGGTTCTGGGAGTCAACTTAGACCCACTTGTAATGGGATGGCTCAAGGAACACAGCCCGTTTCAAATAAAAGAAAGCCAATTGAAATATCTTGGCATACACTTAGCTGTCTCAGCTGCAGACCTCTTTGAGGCTAACTACATGTCGCTTAGACGTACAGTTGCGGCTGACCTTTCGGGGTGGAAACACAAAACAATCTCTTGGTTGGGAAGAATAGGGGTAGTGAAAATGAATGTCCTTCCAAGAATAATGTACCTGTTTCAAACACTACCTATCCCTTTACCTTCTACTTTCCTCACACAGTTCCAAAGCTTAATTGAGGAATATGTTTGGCAGGGGATCAGACCGAGAGTAAGCAGAAAAACGATGTATCTAGCTAGGGAAGATGGCGGACTGAGCCTCCCGGACCTCAGACTATACAGGAAAGCAGTGATCCTGCAGAGAATAGTTGAGTGGTGTCAGGGTAACCCACAAAAAGATTGGATTACTATTGACAAGGAAGCCTTACAAGTGCAGGAACTGTCGCCCCTATTGTGGACGGCTGCTAAGTACAGATCTTCCTGTGTGCGGAAGTACCCCCTGTTGGAGGAGCTGTTTAGCGTATGGGATACTACGATAAAAGTGGACTCCCATGTTTCAACATTGTATTCCCCCCTGACGCCTATATATTCCAACCCCGATCTACCACTTCAGTCTAGAATACTCCCGGAACAGAGCAGAGTGTTCAGCAACAGAGTGGCCAGCTTTGTTTCTATGGGGAGAATAAAGGCAAGGGAAGAGATTTTGGCTGATTTTCCTGAGATCCCATTGTCTTGGTTTACCTATCTACATATAGGTCATTTCATAAGCACCCACAAACATAAGACACATTTATTGAGGGACCCTACACCCTTCGAGGCTTTATGCATGAAAAAAACTCCATCTAGACATTTGACCTCTATCATTTACGCTCTTCTCCTTCACCCCAAGGACAGCCCCCTTCCAAATTATACCAGAATGTGGCACAGAGACTTGGGAACGGATTTGTCCGAGGAGGCGTGGCAGCGTATTTTCCTGGCTGCCAGGACAGTCTCGGTCTCAGCTTGTATACAAGAGTCTCACTACAAGTTCCTGAGCAGATGGTATCTTACGCCATCTAGGCTTCGAGCAATCTACCCTAGAGTTTCAGACAGGTGCTGGAGAGGGTGCGGGGAGACAGGAACGATTTTACATATCTGGTGGGATTGCCCCCTCTTGGAGCCCTTCTGGACCTCCGTTTGGCGGGAGATTCAGGTGATTCTGGAGATGGATATCCCAAAAATCCCAGAGATATTGTTGTTCCATTTCCCCAATAAAATAAAGGACAGTCTGAAAAAGACACTTCTAAAATTGATGTTGACAGGAGCCAAGAACCTTGTCCCCCGGAGGTGGAAATCAGCTCAGATTCCCACGCTGGCGGATTGGAAACAAAGTGTGCAGGACATACTGCTTCTGAAAAAATATCACTATGTTAGGATTCAGAAGCTGGACGTCTATATGACGCTGCTGTAGATGTGGGACGGTGCCTGCCCGGCGGGCTAGTTAGTAGACCTGGAACCACTGTAACTTAGCAGATAGGTGCACAATGTGAGCTACCTATTCCCTTTTAATTTTTTTTTTTTTTTTTTTTCTCCTTTTTTTTTTTTTTTTTTTTCTTCTTTTCTCTTCCTTCCCCCCCCCCCCTTTCTTTCACCCTTCTCTCTTTTCCACCTCTCTCTATTTCAACACTCTATATCTCTCTGTCTACTCTTTGACTATTCACTTATTGACATGAAGTCGAGGGGTATGCAAGGACCGGTCACTTTAGTAGTGATGACATACTGAAATAAGTCAATATTATTTTTATTTTACTCCAACTGGCCCTGTTAGGTTTTTATGTGTTTGCTTTGCCCAATTTTTGGGCATATCTACAAAAGTTATATTTCATGTTACAGAAAAATTTCTAAAAATTGTAAAAATGGAGCAAAATGATTGTCAAAGCTTTGTCAAATTCTGTATATTCTTTCATGCGATACCATTGACTTTCATGTATAATGTCTGTTTATTTTTCTTTTTCCAATAAAGCTCCTTTAAAAAAAAAAAATATGTATATATACGTTATTTAATAACCTTTACAGATCGTCTGACATAATTCCCCCTTCCGAATTAAAGTCAGCGGTACTTGGTGAGTGTATTGACCGTACGCATCATAGACAGGCTTCTATGAGGGGAGTCCATTATTTTTGAGCTTTCATGTTCATCAGCTAGGCATCTTTAAAATACAGTATGTCTTTAGTGCATTTGGGGATATGACACTTCATTCTCCCTCTATGACTTGTAGTTGGGTTCTAGCATGGCACGCTTGCAACTGATTAATATGGACACATTTATCCATAAAAGTATCGTTTTTAGGGATCCTAATTTTATAGGCGACTGGAGATATTTTGCCAGTCACGACAAAAGGACCCTTCCATGATGGAATAAATTTCTTCTCCTTAACCTGATATCTTCCAAAGTTATAAAGATAAACTTTATAATTTATTTCATATTACTTTTTGGACGTTTTGAGATCATAATAGGTTTTAGTGGCATTTGCAGCCTTTTCTAAGTTCCTTTGAGCAAATGCAAAGGCATATTGCAATTGCTTTCTTAGTTTCTCCACATATTGATCCGTATTTGCAAAATTTATCAAGATCTGGTCCGATGTACGGTACAATAGATGCTGAGGTAGAACCATTCTTCTACCAGTCATCAATTCAAAAGGTGACATCTTGGTAGCACTACTTGGAGTTGCTCTTAATGCCATTAGGACTATAGGTAGTTTAACATCCCAGTCTTTATCCGTTTCACTCACAAACATTTTCAGGATTTTCACAATGGACTTGTTGTAACGCTCTACACCACCACTTGAGGTAGCTCTATATGCAATACGGAGCTTTATTTTAACCCCTAGTATTTTCCACATTTTGGTCATTACTTCATTAGTGAAGTGGGTTCCCCGATCTGATTCGATTCTTTGGGGCAAACCAAATCTGGAAAACACGTGGTTGATGAGCAAAGCTGCACATGTTTCAGAACTATTGTTAGGTGCACTGATGCACTCTACCCATTTACTGAACAGGCATGTCACTGTTAACATGTATTTGTTACCTCTTGATGACCTTGTTACTGGACCAATAAAATCAATTTGTATATCTGACCATGGCATTACCATCCCTCTTTTCTGCAATGGCATTCTGTGTGTTGGCGCAGCGGGTTGGAACTGTGGACAGATTAGACAACCTTGACAGTAAGTTTGAGCATCTTTCAACATGTGTGGCCAAAAGACATAATCACGCAATATTTCATACGTGAGTTTGGCACCACGATGACCAGATGTGGGAGCATTATGGGCATGTTGAAGCATTAGACCTCTGAACTTGGTGGGTACTACCCATTGCTGGATGCCAGTTTTGGAGGTTCTAATTAACAAACCATCCTGTAACTGGAATTGTGATCTGGATTTTATTAAGATCTTCTTTGCCAATACAATCATCTTTTGAGATGGGTTTGTTTTCAGGATCTTCTATGTGTTTATAGAAGATGCCTACAATGGGGTCATCTTTTTGACTAGTGATCAGGTTCTCACTAGGAGAATCCTGACTCCATTGTACCAGATTAGGCTCATTCTGTTGTTTAGCCTGGTTTCTGGTAATGGTTTCTACCTGAATTGCACCCATTAAGTGGTTGATATTAAAGAGTTTTCCAGTTATAACTCCTTGTTTGGCTAATTAATTTGCAAGGTCATTGCCTTCTTTATCAGGACCTTGAATTCTGGAATAACCCTTGGGCCTCTAGTTATCAAGGTCTGGTGGACCTGATCCGACAGTGTGGATCAGATCCGCCAGACCTCGCTGAATACGGCAAGCAACGCCGCCCCCTGCCGCCAGCAGGGGGGTGTCAATCAACCCGATCGTACTCGATCGGGTTGATTTCCGGCGATGTGTGTCCACCTGCTCAGAGCAGGCGGACAAGTTATGGAGCAGCGGTCTTTGTGACCGCTGCTTCATAACTGTTGTTTCTGGCGAGCCTGCAGACATGTACACTCGCTTGTTTAGCTGTCTTAAGTCAGCACACAAACGCCATTGTCCATTTGGCTTAAGAACACCTAGAATAGGATTGTTATAAGAGCTGTGCACCTGTCGGATAATACCCCTTTCTTCCATGTTTCTTATGATTTCTGCAAGAGAATTAAATGAGGCTAAAGGAAGTCTGTATTGTTTAACAAAGACAGGTGTTGCATTGGGATCTGTTTGTATACTTTGTACAAGTCTGTAGTCCCACATTAATAAGAATCCCTAGCAAAAATATCCTTGTACTCCATCAGGAGCTCTCGTAGCTGTCGGCGTTCATCATCACTGGAACAGCCATTAGCTAAGGATATTTGCTCTTCGACTATTTTCTGAATTCCTGGAAAGATTTCAGGCCATCCTATTTCATAGGCTTCTTCCAACCTAGAGGTGAGGTCCCCTTGATTTTAATTTATATTGCCCCCATGACTCTGGGTATTGGGGTATTGTTGCTGATCACATACCAGGGAGGCTTTGTCAATTTTACAGATGCCTTCTTCTGAGATGAAGGGATAAATAGACTGAATTGTAAATAGTCCCTCTGGCATAGATGCAAAGGAGTGTTCTATTAATTGTTCTTCAGTTAAGTATCCTTCAGGTATTAGCCCAATTACATTATTCTGGAATCCAAAAGTGGAATAACTTGATTCCAGAACATATCCTATGTTAGTTTCCTTGGATAAGGTTATATCCTGTGGGGTCAATAACATGTATTGGCATAGTTCCAATATTTACCAAAGGAGTATAGGTCATTGTGATACCCAGATTTTGTATTATATGGGAGAGGCAAATTAGTGTTTCAGAAGTTTTTAATTTCTGACCTCTCTTTACCTGTAAGGGTAAAATGAATTTATCAGCCCCAGCAGGGATTATAACATTGTTAGACACCTGTATATTTACAGCATATGGCAATTGCTAATTTGATTTCAGGGCTGTGTTTTCATCCTGAAATATCATTGCCAATGTATATTTTGCCAATGTATATTTGATTATGGGGAGTATTTAAAACTAAAAACAGGTGCTTTGCTGATTTATTACCTATAGATATAGATAATAAGCACTTAGCTGTAATGTTATAGCTTTCAAACCTGTCATCCAGGCCGTGGACACAGTGGTCTTGGGGAGAAAGATATTTAATCACTTTAGGTTCGGCTATCTGCGCTAATAAGCCTTTGCTTATATAGCTAGCTTCCTGTTTTAAGTTCAATTTAGCATATTTGGTTTCCCCCAGGTCATGCACTTGTATAGGGATACATATATCCTCTTTAACTCTCTCAATTCCTGCAAGGTATTGAGTGTGGCCTCCCCCTTTAGGGTTTTTATGATCCCCCTTGTGGAGAAATATGGTTAATACATCGCCGTCTAAGGAAATATTCGCTATCTTTCCAGGCGAAATTTTAAAAGTATTATCATCAGAGCCACTTAACGGAGTCTGATCATCTATTTGTAGGATAGTGACTCAGGTATAGAGTTATTCCTGAAATGAATCTCCACAGCATCTGGCTTCTCTTCTACCATGTGACATTTATGTCATGTGTGAGATATGCCGGATCGCTCATAATTAATTGGCCGTTTTACTTGTGACCAAATAACATTATTTATGCAATCAATTATGGTGCTTAAAGGGACAGCTCACCCAAAAACTTTCTCCCCTTTTAATTATTCCCAATGATCCTTTTTACCTGCTAGAGTCTATTAAATTGGTTGCAAGTAGCTCCTTTACTCATTTTTCAGCATTTGAAATAGCTGATTTAGCTTGTGGTTTCCCAACCTATACTGAAAGTTTTGATACTGGCGTACACGCCATTGACAAGCCTAAGTAAACACAGCCATCAGAAAAGATTACACCCTCAGTTGGGGGGGGGGGCATGATAGTTAAGTAATAAAATGATAAGTTTCCATTGTTCTCTCTATGTATTGAGCTTTGGTATTGCAGACAAATATAACATAAGGAAGCAAGTCTGTGTACATAAAAGTGATAACATAATGAGATCTGATATTACCTGAAGCTCAACCCATTGTAATAGGCTGTGGTTTCAAAGCACAAAACCAGCTACTTCAGACACACAAATAAACCAGAAAATGCAATTTCTCAAATATTTTATACTCTACAGTCGGTATAACAAGTCATTTAAAATACATTTATGGAAAAACAATTTTACAGTGTACTGTCCCTTTAATCGCTTCAGGAGCTCACTACCAATAATTAAACGATCAGTTGGCACATCCACTATAATGACAGCAGGGTGTCTTATGACCCTGTTTCCCAGTTTAAATTTTAACCATGCAGTACAGTAGACTTTTAGAGAGTCACCCCGGAGAGAACATGATTAGTACGATTTTTGACATTTATGATTTTATTTGGTATATCTCTCCCTTCCCTTTCAGGTGATACTGCATTATTTATGACTGTGCCAGTGGCCCACCACTGGCCACTGACTGTACCCCTAAAAAAGGATTGTTAGGTTGCTGAGCCGTAAACAATTGACTCATATTAGCGAATTGTTTGCTCAACCGAATTAGCTGGGTACTAAGCTGATCTACTTGATCGTACAAGTTACCTCTACCCCAGGGCCTATCTCTTGATGCCTCATAGTAATGATTCCTGCACCATTGGGTCCCCTCAGAATCAGGGCCGCTGTTTCTATCCTGGCGTGGTTGTCCCTGGGGTTCAACTTGTTTAGTGTTAGTATTTTGGGGAGCAATATTTACTTGGGGTGTCTGGTTACCCTGAGAGTATTTTCTCCACTTATTGTATCTACCTTTGCAGGGATACCTATTATCTCATGGGTATTATTCTCTTTGGGAATAATTATTTACCTGGGTATGCCCCCCATTTTTCTGGTATAGTCTCTCTGCGCCTCATCCCATGTTGGGAGAGGGGCAGAGTTAAAACTTTGTGGGGATGGCCTGTTTCCTCAGGCCACCTCCACATAGGTTTTCTTTTTAGACTCCAAATTGAGGGTGCTAGGTGATACCCTAATTTCTGCCACAATTTTTGGACTGGGTTTTGATTCCCTTTTAACCCCCTGTTCATCGGACTGCTGAATAGAGTATAAATTTGTACTCTCTTTGATTAGCCATTGATGAATGAGCAGTTCTCATCAAAATCTCTAGTTAAATTAATTTTGATGGGTGCGGGCAATGCTTCAAAAAATGAATTAAAATATGGTATTATCTTCAGCCATACTGTACGCATTTTTCAGTACAGAAAGTAATTCTATAGGGCTTTGATTTGCACTACATTTTAAACCATATACAGCTGTTTTCACTGCAGTTTTAGTGCAATGTTGCCCAAATTCTTTTCTGCACTGTCGTTTTGTCTCATTCCAGGAATGAATATTCATATCCTTTAGTGAAGCAAAGAATATGTGATATTTACCTTCAAATACCCAGGGCAGAAATTCAATTTTTGACTGCTCACTTGTAACATTCATTAAAGATAAAGCATTTTCAGAGGTCTCTAAGTGGTCATTTATAGAATTTGTCCTTTTGTTGGAGAACCTAGGTACTGCATCCTTTAAGAAAGTAATTATTTTAGGGGTGTCATATGCCTTCTTAGATGTATCTCAGGATTTCCTAGGAGTTTTATTTTGGGGGTTGGAGCGTCTCTTATTTTCCCTTTTATTATAAGGGAGACCCCCTACATACATTATTATTACGTGGGCTATTTGGGTATCTAGCTCCGCCCTCTGACTCACTACTAGAGCTTCTCTCCCCCTCATTAGCTGAGTTATAGCAACTCCCTGAATTTACATCATGAGGTGACTGTCTATTTGGGAAATCTATTTCTGACTCAACAGGGGTCCCTTGTCTACATTCTTCCCTAAATTTCTGCATTTCATCCCTGATGCATTCTCTAAGAGAGTTAGAATTATCTGCATTATTCTCGCTGCTAATAGAGGGGGTTTCATTATGGTGATACAACCTTTTTAAACCACTTAATTCTCTCTGGCTTTGTGCGAGCTGTTTATTTAACTCTTGTATTTTTGCTAGTAAATTTAAGTTATGCTTATCTAAGGTGGCTATGTCTTGGGCCAACTCATCAATTTTATTTTTGGCTATATTTAAATTCTCTTCACATCTGCGTGAGGAGCAAATACTATTTTCTAGCCCCTGTATTTGCAATTATGAGGTAAAGCGACATTTCGTCAATAATGCATATTACAAGGGGCCAAGATTTTAGTATTAGTTTGTCTCGCTTTTTGAGATTTTTGCATTGATTCATTTTTAATAATTCTTGGAATAATTCACCTTTTTCATTCCACCTTTCATCATCAATAACAATATTTTTAGCCTTAATTTCAAGCATATCCATATAATCATTTAATTCACCCGCAATATTAAACCTCTTTTTAATGTGGCCTATAATGTCCATCTTAAGAACATTGCCTTTAGTGAGGGGTATTTTCGGGGAACAAATTTCAACACTATGTACAGATTCCAAAGATTCACCTTTGGTTATAGACATTATTATATTGGCTTAATATTTAGTTAAATTAAAAAGCTAATACAATTTTTACCAATAAAAAAATAAAAAAATATATATTTTTAAAAATATTAATAATAATCTTGAAATATGAAAATTAATGTTTCAATTTTTTAAAGAAAACTATATTTTCAAAAATATTAATATTAATCTTGAAATATGAAAATTAATATTTAAAATTTTCAAAAAAATTATATCTTCAAAAATATTAATATTAATCTTGAAATATGAAAATAAATATTTTTTAAAAAATATTCTATTTACTACAAATATATCATATTAATATGATAAATAATAATAATATCTAAAGCAAAGTGCCTCCAAATAATATGTCAGTATATGGCCGGGTTATAATACAATATATTTAATAATTATTCTTTCAAATGAATCCCCAATAAAATGCATATACCAAGACTATAAAATTAATGTAAATTCCTGAATTCTTTTTATTAGTTAAAATTTATAGACACATTGAAATATATTTGTAGGAAACCAGATATGAATCAATACTATACACATTTAAACTATTATAATATTCTATGCAAAGATCATAAAAGTTGTATTTAAAATACCATAAGATACCAGTATCTGAGCCACTAACATTCAAACAGTACAATCAGCTGTATAGCCACAATTTATTTTATATAATCCCAATTTAAAACATCAGAAATTGTATATGTTATTTGTGCCAACAACCAAACTCCTATGCCAATTTATCTAAGCTGAATTAAATTCTTAGTTACCTACAATTGAGACAAATTCTAAAATATATTTATATATTTGCAAAGATAAATTACTTAGCATACAACAGACAAGCTTAACACTGTATATGACTATGAAATACAAGGTTAAAATACAATTTGTTCTTTTAGACCTGCTATTTGATTTTATTTACTAAATAGCTTTGATTTGAATATTACCTATATTTAGCAACTTCTTATACTTTACCAGATATAATCAAATCAATATTCAGCTTTCAATATTTCTAAACAGGTCCAATTTCCCCTCAGAATAAAAAAGAAGTATTTTGCATGTGGAAAAGTAAGGGTAGCTATTATGCCTTTTAGTAACTGTATTTCAAATGCAGCCATCCTTTACTATCCTATGCTTGGGGTTTTATCATGTGATATAACCCACCCCTTTTTGTTCTGTACCATCATTGGTGAATTGGTTTGGGAGGCCCTTCTAGCTGAACATCTCATTGGACACCTGGGAGGTCTTATCGGATTGGCCCTGGGAAATTTCATTTTTAACAGCCAAAGGCCTTTTGGCTGTAATACTGGATTTTGGCCATCGGGGGCAGCAGACAGACACACAGTTTCATTTTTATTGTTTCTATACAGTAAAAATATTTCTTAAAAAATGTTCATTTAAAATGCCATAATTTCTTTATATTAATAAGTTACATGTTCAAATGTACATGGGTCACACAGTATAATTTTTCCTGATCATTTTAAAACCACATGTGAATGTATTTCACTTATAATGTATAAAATGCATTTAAACCATATTTTCTATTTAACAATTTAAGGATTATAATATCTTCATCCTGGATTCAATTTCCTTCTTCAGCCATCCGCTCAATATCACATACATGCTTTGAGATCAGCAAATATATGTGGTTTTCATACAATTATAACTACATTGGATTATTATCCCATACAGATTAATATTTCATATCTGTATGCTTTTTTTAAGTGTATAAAACACATAGGATATTATTTAAAATACCAATTATTTGTGTATTTACTAGGTGTCTGAAATGAAAGAAATAATTGTTAGAAATGTTAAACATTCATATATCTATTTGTAATATTTATCAATCTAAGCAAATATTTATCTAATATGAATGTTATTTGCCTCTGCTTCTTAGGTCCCCAATCTCCCATATTCATATGAAACCCAGCATTTTACACATTGTTCTACAAGAAACAAAATGATACCAGCTATATATTAAAAAAGAATTGAATTCAAAATAGCTACACTGTAAACATGTGTTTTTTCCTGGTCAAACTTCCATTGTCTAGAATTTGTGGATTCAAACATAGTAGGGGCCCCATATCTTTGTATATATTTAGGCCATGTCTGATAAGTTTATCACTCATCTTGGTATACACGTCTCAGGGGTTTCTGTGACTTAGATAATGAGACAGAAATGTTCTCTTTGAAATAACTTAAATGGTATCTTAATTAGGAGAAGCGTATCTTACGTCTGATCAAAGATTTACAATATACAAACTGTAGATGGACATCTCTTTTGAAGTGATTTGCCCTTCTTTGAAATGACAGTCTGAGATTAACTAGGTCAATTGTCTTTTCTAAGATTACTTTGAAAACAATTTCTTTTGATGATTGGGACACAGGCCTATGCTGTATCCTGTGTTTTCAAAATAAGTGGGTGCTAAATTACACACTTTGACATTTGGAGTTTTACAAATAAAATGAATTATTTAGTGTATACAACAATCTATATATATATTAAATAATAATATGTATATATACATTGTTTAATAACATTTACAGATCGCCTGACAAACCCAATCGTATTCGGTGGACAGGTGGACAAGTTGTGGAGCAGTGGTCTTTAGATCGCTGCTTGCTAACTTCTGTTTCCAGTGAGCCTGAAGGCTCGACAGAAACAAGGGGCATCAAGCTCCGTACGGAGCTTGATAAATATGCCCCTAGGTCTACAGTCATGCAAAACCTGATGCATGCTAATTTAATTTGCTCTAGAGTGAAAGCGTTTACTTCAACTTGTAATACGAGGGCAAGTTAGGATGGCTGTGATATTTTTTTATGTGACCCATTCTAACAATAGCAAGCCACTTGTAATCTACACAAAATGAGGTAAGGCTCCTTGATGGGAGGCTGTTTTCCTCATGTCAAGAAAAGGCTGTTTATATTTGTATTTTCTACATTGGGAAGAAGAAGGACTTTTTTATTTTTAATGATAGGTGTTTTAAAGAGTGTGTTTAGGTTTAATCACATAGAAGGGATATTAGCAATGGGGGTTACATAGAAACATAGATATTGGCGGCAGATAAGAGCCATAGGCCCAGCAAGTCTGCCCGACCTTACCTAACAGTATAAACTTATCTAGTTCGTAGGATAGCCCTATGCTTGTCCCATGCATTTTTAAAGTCCCCCACAGTGTTTGTTGCTACTACCTCTTGAGGAAGTTTATTCCATAAATCAATCACTCTTTCTGTAAAGAAGTGCTTCCTCAAATTACTCCTGAATCTACTACCCTTTAGCTTGAGCTCATGACCCCTTGTTCTTGAATTTTCCATTTTATGTAAAATACCCACAGCCTCAGTTTTACTAAACCCTTTAATGTACTTGAAAGTTGCTATCATATCACCTCTTTCCATTCTCTCCTCTAAACTATACATATTTAGGTCATTGAGCCTATCCTGGTAAGTTTTATTTTTTAGACCATGTACCATTTACATTTAGTGGTCTGGGTTTCTATTTGAAGACTGTGTAGTGGTTGTTTTCAGTGTGGGGTTAGGGTTAAGTTTACTATGGGAAGTTCTGAATTTGGGTTACTTGAGAGGAGTAAAAGTTAGGGTTAATTGTGATGGGGACATCAGATTAGATATTATTGTGAACTGAGTAAGTGTTATTTGTAGTAGGGTAGTTTTAATTAGAATTATGTGTAGTGTGGGATATTGTGATTATATTTATTTGAGTTATGGCACTGGTTTTCAAACCTGTCCTCAGGCCCCCCAAACAGGTCAAATTTTGAGGATATCTATACTGGAGCAAAGGTGAAATAATCATCTGATTAGTAAACATGGTTATTTTACCTGTTCTTATCCAAGGTAATCCTGAAAGTCTGACCTGTTGGGGACATCTGATGACAGGTTTGATAACCAGTGAGTTAGGGGGATCAAGATATTGTTAGTTACCTGGGATACAGATATTTTTAGAGCTAAAGAGTGGTGAGGTATTTTGGTTTATGGACTATAGCCCTATCACCTATGCAATATAGGTATTAGGAATGTGCATTCATTTTTGTCTGAATGTAAAAAATACAAAAAGTTCCTCATTCATTGTTTTAGTTAGAAAACAATAAGTGATGCATGTAACAAAATAATGTAGTTGATTAGTTGCTATTTGTACAGTTAAACCATTACTCACATTTAAATTATTACTATTTAACAATACTTATGCCAGTTGATTGATTCTTGTATCAAATAATAAGTATATGTTTCACTTTTTTTTGACCCAATAATAAATAAATAAATGGGCTGGTGTTTGCTTTTAACAGTAGCACTAGCTATAACTTTAACTTTATGTTAAAGTTTAAAGGGACAGTCAACACCAGAATTTTTATTGTTTTTTTTAAAAAAAAGATAATCCCTTAATTACCAATTCCCCAGTTTTGCATAACCAACACAGTTATAATTATACATTTTACCTCTGTAATTACCTTGTATCTGAGCCTCAGCAGACTGCCCCCTTATTTCAGTTCTTTTGATAGACTTGCATTTTAGCCAATCAGAGCTGTCTCCATGGTAAATTCACGTGTATGAGCTCAATGTTATCTATATGAAACACATGAACTAATGCCCTCTAGTGGTGAAAAACTATCAAAATGCATTTAGATTAGAGCCGGCCTTCAAGGTCTATGAAATTAGCATATGAACCTCCTAGGTTTAGATTTCAACTAAGAATACCAAGAGAACAAAGCAAAATTGATGATAAAAGTAAATTGGAAAGTTGTTTAAAATTACATGCCCTATTTGAAACATGAAAGTTTTTTTTGGACTTGACTGTCCCTTTAAGCTACTGTCCAGCAACTTCTCTGCTCTCCCCTATGAAATAGTAGACACATTATTTTTCATTAACACACACTTTTCCAATGATCCCTTTGGAGTCTATCAGACTGAGAAAAATACTTTTTTTATTTTTACACTAAATATAAAGAAATGAATACCTATCTGAGAGATTAAATTCCAGGATTCCTTTATCATTTAGGAGCTGGAAAATCTATGTTGACTGAGGATCACATTCATCAGACAATTAAAAATTCTAATTTAAGAAATGTCAAATAATGTCATGAAGGTTAATTATCTGATTCAACATTTTTTAAGCTAACATACTAATGTTTAAAAATATGAATTACATGACTTAATTAAAAAAAACAATACGAATAGAGAAAATAATGAGTCACATCTGTTTGTGCCAGGGAGAGTGCCAAGCTAATTATTAGTACTGAATAAAGGGAGGACACAGGAAATCTATACAATAGATCACTTTTATTGACAATGATGATATATTATGTAATATTTAGCTTTAATTGTTAGTTTTGGCTCATTAAATTCTAAAGATGGCATACACTGGCAGGGAAGAAGATCACAATGATCACACACAGGAGGAAATCAGTCTCATCAGGTGACAAACACTTTGTAGAAGATGTTCAGCCAAGTCTGATTTTAACAGGAATAGTCCAGTTTCAACTTTGTGATGATACCCAGAAGTAACACTGTGAAACAAACTTTTAGCCTGCATCTCTCATTGCCTGAATAGGGCTTGTTTCCATTGAGCCGTAGAAAATGGAGCCATTAGCTACCGAAGTTGCTGACAGCTAAAAGTAATTTACGGCTCCCTTTTAGTACCAGGTTTCCGTTGAAACATTTTGCGCATTGAGAGCAGTCATTCTTTTCGAGTAGGTGTAAGTTAACATTGTGATAAGACTACCATCTTATGTCAGACTCCTTGAAAATCAAGTTAGTTGCTATGGTAACCCGACCTTACACTATAAAAAATATGTTTAACGTCTGTGCTCCTTAGCTGTGATCACCTCTAAAGAGAAACAAAATCAAAGATGCACTTATTTATAATTATTTTTTTTTAACTATAAGCAAATACTATTTATAAATTATTTTAATTATATTTTCCTCTTTATTAATATATGTAATATGTATTGCTGCCCTAGGCATAGGTCTAGTTTCAATTCTGTAGCTATATGCTTGTATATATTATTGTTATGTAAATACATACTGATATTTCCATAAGACCATAAGTGCAACTATTTCTATACATAGGGCAACAATAAATGTTATATATTAAAAAAAATTCTACATTGAAACACTTGAATTATTTGCAAGTTTTAAAATTTCAATGGGAAATAGATCTCAAAAATCTCCTCTTTCCGCTTGTACACCTAGTTGAGCTGGTTGTAATTTTTCTCACTGGTATAAGTTATCGCTTAACGACTTCTAATACTTTCTTTGGGAGCCAAAAATGTTTTCACAAATGTTTGATGATTATAATAGGACTCAGTATACATATTTCAAAAAATTGCCAGTATTTGCTTTCAGTCACATAAAGTAGAATTATATTAGACACGTGCTAACTCTAAGAAAAATAAAATGCAGGTCAATTAAACTTGGTAATAACTTTTTCCGTGTATAAATCCTAAATAGAACACACAATTCTCCTGGCCCTTATAACACTTTTGGCTTGTGTGGATATAAATATCTCATGATCATAAAGTGACTAAGAAAAGTAACAGAGATAGATGTCAAGATGTGTAGCACTGAATGAATGAATGAATGAAAGAAAAATGAATTAAACAGTAAAGTTCAAATTTCACGTCATGCCTTTAAAAATATTTATCTTAAGACAAGTAAACACATACAGGTCTAGTTTAGTATAAAAATGTGTGCTCTGTTGTCTGCTAAGATATCTAGAGTGCAATCCATAGCACTCTCCTTTGTACTTACAAGCTGAAAGTAAAATATTAGTGCACATGCAAAAGCCTTGGGACCGCTAACATCTGGTTATCTGATAGTACAGCCGTGCCAAATCCCTCACCTAAAAGACTTATAAGGGAAACTCACTTAAGCTTTAACCTGAAGGTGCACTAAGCCGAAGGTGTGCTAAAAAAGAAAAAAAGTTCTTCACAGAGCCTTAAATTACTTTTTAAATTAATATTTATATCTATCTATCTATCTATCTATCTATCTATCTATCTATCTATCTATCTATCTATCTATCTATCTATAGAGAGAGAGAGAGAGAGAGAGAGATGTTTTTCATTAATAAAAACAGTGATTTAAAAGTACATGGTATAATGGTATAAGGTATTGGGAAGGGAAGGGATCAAAGGTATGTGTGTGTGGGTTTGTATGTATGTGTGCACATACAATTGTACACACACAAACAAATTTACACACTCACACACACACACATATATATATATATATATATATATATATATATATATATATATATATATATATATATATATATATATATATATATATATATATATATATATATATATATATATATATATATATACATATATATATATATATATATATATATATATATATATATATACACACATAAACACACACAAAATCTCATCTAAAGTTCAGCTGCCAGGGTGCCGGACTAAATCACTCTTGAAATGACCAGTGAGTGTCTTTCATTATTTATTTATTTATTTTTTTCCCAAAGAGCTTTATTGAGGTTCAATCATACATAAAGAAAACAAAAATTAGTAGCTTACATGCATTTCAGACAGGCGTACAAGATTAAAGGTTACGTCCAAATAGAAAAGTACAGTATGGCTCACAATCAGATGCTGAATAGGTATTTATATTAAGTCCCCATAAACGGGCAGGTCTTGGTGCCCATGTCAAAGGAAGAGTAATAGTTCACCTTCAACATCAATGCATGCAAACAGATCAATACTTAGCTCTGTATTTTCAGTATTGCCATTTTCCTTGTTGTAGACCATACCCTTCAAGGGCTGGTATGGTGTGGTGTTATATAACAGTATTGCTTACAAACAATTTCAAACATATCTTAATAAAAGTATTTACCTAAACCAGTGATATACAGTTGTAGGATACTAATAAAGAAACTCTGATAATTATGTTTACCATGTCAATCGGTATTTCCTTAAACACAGTCAGAACTGAAAGAGTGAGGAAAGAGAGGTGAAAAGAAGGGAGGAAAAAAAAAGGGGGGTTATCAGGTTCTAAAGATATATGAGTGTGCCGGGAGGATAGAGGGGGAGATTTAGTACAGGGCCCTGCCCCCCCCCCCCAACCATGACACTAAGTTCTACTCTCAAAGGCTTACATTTTAAACCACTGAGTGGTCTCCATTCCACAATTGGAGCATCAAAATAAGTATCTAATTTAGATGTCTTTACATAATGGTATTTTTCTAGAAGTAAGATATTTTGTACACTCTGCTTCCATTCTAACAGTGTGGGGATTTGTGCTGTTTTCCAACGAAGTGGAATCAGGTTTTTAGCGCCCATCAGCATCAACATTAAGAGGGCCTTTTTAAGCGTTTTCTGAATTTTGCTTGGGAAGTGAAAGAGCAAGATCCCCGGAGTCTTTGGGACATCCATCTCCAGTATTCCCAGAATCAGTGTAGGGATTTGGTGATCATTACAAACGGACTGTGATCTTTTAGCCACACCATAGTGGCAGGTGGCAGCGAGACACCCAGTATCTCTGATTTAGTGGCATTGAGATGGAAATAAGAAACTTTCCCGTATTTAGTGAATTCCTGTACTAGGGCAGGACTAGATACCTCAAAGTCTGTCAGTTTAAACAGCAGATCATCCACGTACATTGCTATTTTATTTTCCCTGTTGCCCAGTGGGATCCTCCTGATGTGATGATTAGCTCTGATGTTGCTTGCCAAGGCCTCAATCAAAATAGCAAATAGCAGAGGTGACAGTGGGCACCCCTGTCTGGTCCCATTGGAAATGGTTAGTGTGTTGGAAAGAACGTTATTTACCTTAATTTGTGTGTTTGGTGTGGAATAGAGGCTGAAGATTGTTTTAATAAATCTTTCCCCAAATTTCATCTTTTCCAATGTGCACCTAAGAAACTGCCTACTCACCCTGTTGAACGCTTTTCAGTGTCCGTTGACAACAGGACGAGCGACACCCCGGTCTACTTGGAGTATGTAATCAACTGCAATACTTTGAGGGTATTATCCCTTGCCTCCCTCCCAGGGACAAACCCCACTTGGTCCATAGAGATCAGGCTAGGTAAAAACGTATTAACCCTATTTGCTAGGGTCTTCACCAGTATTTTCACATCTGTGTTTAATAACGATATTGGCCTGTAGCTTTGTGGTCTGTCAGTCAGCTTCCCCGGTTCTGGTATTACAGTTATATACGCTGTGAACATTGTGAATGGCAAAGTCTTTAAGTCAGGTAATGCATTGAATACATTCTGGAGGTGTGTCATCAAAGTAGGTAAAAAGGTTTTTTGTTTTTTTTAATCAAAATTTTTTATTGAGGCAATACGAGAAAGAAAAAACATAAACAAAATATACATTTGGTATCATTTTGGTAAGTTTTGCATACAAGACATTGTTTATCTATTGGACAGTGAAACCTCGTCATATAAGAGAGTAGAGAAATCTTAATTCAGACATCCTATATGTATCTCTCCAAAAACTCATAAAACATAGTGAAAATAAAGGACATTGTATGCTATTACAAAATAAAATACATCTAATCCAGTATTACCGCTTTTTTCCTTTTGCTTCCTATATGAAGGCATAACAAATTTATATAATTTGAACACCCAGAAAAACGTATACATCTTATAGAGTGATAAGCTGATTATAAAATAAGTGTATTTATTATCTGAGAATTTACATATTATAGGGAGTCATAACAAGTTGCTCCTACGAAATGTACAAGATTAGAGGGCAAGTCGGGAAGTACTAGTCAGCAGCTGAATACTTTAATAAACCATCCTCAGTTTCTCTATAAACAGAACAATAAGAGCAACTTATGTCATTACAATATTGATAGCGGGTAAATACCGCTTGTTTGTCCACCTAAGATAAGGGTGAACAGTAGCTAAGACGTTTTTAGGAGGGGGGGAGGGCCAAAGTAAATATATGGAGGTTATAAACATCTGAGGACCAGAAAACTTACAAGGGTCCAATAGTAAGGTTACTTAGTCTAAAGTTCTAATGCTTACACAAGTAGACATAATATAGGTGACTCCATATAGGGGATCCATATGAGGGTAGATCTTGTAGAAGCTTACACTGTACTTATATGTTCTTGTATGTGTGTCCTACCCCTATAATACATAAAGGGAGATTTAGGTATGTCTCCAGTGGGTTAACATGAATTTTTATCCCCAGCTAAAGTAAAGTAAAGAAAGCTGAGTACAGATGATATTACATAAACACATTGGCATGAACTTTGATAAACAATTTTACATACTCAAATTACTCAAATACAGTCTAGTACCAGGTATAACATATACCCCTTCTAGTACTCATATATGGGTTAAATTACTAAAAAGAGCTTAGCCTATCTTAAACATGTAATAAATAAGGTTAGATATATATGGTCTAGATTTTACAGCTTAAAGGGACCATTGATTTAAACAAGATAAGGGGGGGGTCAAAATAAGATGAAGGGGAGGGTGGGAGGGCAGAGCCAGTCAGGATATAAATCTAGTAAGCGCTTTCTGGCCTCTGAGCTTTCAAATATAATATAAGAAGGGTTGTCTCCCATATATATTATGAGTAAAGGTGAAAAACTGTAAGATGTCTTGGTTTCTTTCATCATAGAGGCACTAAGGGAACATGGTATATATAGATTTAGTAATAAATAGTTTGTATCTATGTAAAATGCAATGAGGTTTGACACCATAGGATAGGCTAAGTAGCATGTTCAACATATGTGTACTGTTGTGATTTCTTTAGAGATATACTCGCATCATTAAGATGTAGTGGCAGATAGAATAGAAGGAGCTAAGGTATCCTTAAAAAGTACCCACAACCCCGCCCCCGGCCGCTGGCAGAGCGCAGGCACTGAAAGTAGAAAATAGGACTCCTTCAAACATATACACCACACACAGTTATGACTACGGGAATCTGGTTATCCATATATATATACACATGAGGCCTCTTGACCACAAATAAAATGGACAGCTGAATATTAAACGCGCTAAATAATTTGTATAGCGATATGAGGGTGAAATAAGTATAAGACTGGTTAATAAGTACTATCAACTACTACTGCAATAAGTGGACTAACCTACTATTTGGGTGAATATTAGAGCTGATCCAATCAGAGTTGGCATATATATACACACATATGCATGTACAAACATACACATACACACATGCGCACACATGCAAGGTAATAGTCATCCCTTAGTCTGCTTTCTCTGAGACATAAATATGTACCCATCTAAGCCTGTCTCAAACTGCATTTCTGGTGTGGGTTTATATAGACAGTGTTGCTCTATCAATTTTCCAGCAGGAACATATGGAAAGATAAAATACATCAGATAGACATATGTGCGCTAGTGCTATAAAACAGACTCAAGTGGAATCCAGAACAAGCTATTGTGATAGGGCTAAGGATGCATGGTCATCTAACATAGCTATTACCCCCAGCAAGAAAAGATAATACTCTAAAGGACTAAAACAGTATGCGTAACTGAGCAGTGGTACTATTATAAAACAAATCATAAAGTGCTAGTTTTTTATGATTAGCGGAAACCTACAATAGACTGATCAGGAGCAAAAAACACATAGCGTGCCAGCAATGTCATAAAGGTGTAAAAGTAGGCAGTTATAAAACCAAACAGAAAAGAAAAAAAGAAAAAGAAAGAAAAAAAATATATTCATACGGTGCTAGCATATGTAACGTTAGTTGAATCTAAAAGCAGAACCTCAGACTTAAACAGATTAGCAAATGTCCAGCTTAGGGAATAACAAAAACTCTCAAAGAGCTAAACCTTAGAAACAGAACTTGATATATATAAGATAGAGTGCTTCAGCATATCGGGTACTTAAAGGGACAGTCTACACCAGAATGTTTATTGTTTTAAAAGATAGATTATCCCTTTATTACCCATTTCCCAGTTTTGCATAACTAACACATTTATAATAATATACTTTTAACCTCTGTGATTATCTTGTATCTAAGCCTCTGCAAACTGCCCCTTTTTTCAGTTCTTTTGACTGACTTGCAGTCTAGCCAATCAGTACCTGCTCCCAGATAACTTCTCGTGCACGAGCACAGTGTTATCTATATGAAATACTTGAACTAACACCCTCTAGTGGTGAAAAACTGTTAAAATGCAATCTGAAAGAGGTGGGCTTCAAGGTCTAAGAAATTAGCATATGAACCTCCTAGGTTAAGCTTTCAACTAAGAATACCAAGAGAACAAAGCAAAATTGGTGATAAAAGTAAATTGGAAAATTGTTTAAAATTACATGCTCTATCTGAATCATGAAAGTTTATTTTGGCCTAGACTGTCCCTTTAAGTCTGTTATTTGCTGACTTGCATCCCACGGCTTCAGCCGATGCCCACCAAATTGAAGGAGACATAAAGCTCGCTACAAAAGTCCCGTGGAGCACTTCCTGGACACCATCTTGGGGAATTGTGTACAGCTACCCTCAGAATACCCAAACCAAACAAATTTCCATGCTGCTCAACACTTAGAAGACTGAAGCCGTTCAACAGCCACAGCAGCACTGACCGAGTGTCATCCGGGATTGAAACGATCGCCATTGAGTCACATGTGCTTACAGGGGAGTCTTGGGCTTTTACACCACCACGACGAACAGAGATGCCAAGAATGTCATGGGACTCCAGGTTCCCAGTATACGTGAGAGCCATAGGTTGCTCTAGGTACAGGTTAGTAGCGCAGGGCACCGGGCAGACATAACTAACAGACAGGGTCACAGGACCTTCACTGTTCACCCGTTTTCGTCACTGACTGACTTACTTTGGGCGCTCCTACCGCTGGGAGCAGTGCAATCCTCTTCCACGGCTCAGAGTGTCCTGTGGGTGTTTCATCTGAGGCACTATGTTTTGAGCCCCCTTCCCAGTGGGAGTAGTTGTATCTTCATTAGGCAAGGTTGACGAAACTCTATCTTTACCACTGCATACAGCAATAAGATCCTCATAATGTTCGTCCAACTTAGCATGTAGGTGTTCTAATAAGAACCTCAGTGTGGGATAGGATGCCTCCATGATCAGGGTGTACGGAAGGCTGCAGATCTTTACACTTTCAGCACCCAAACTTATAGCTGTGGCGTGGATAATCGCTTCCGAAAAGATGCAATTTAGATTCAGTGTAGTTTAGGAGCCATCAGGAGACTATCACCATAATTGTTAACCTAGTATTATGAAATAAACGTCCCTTTTAGCTTGTTAGTGAGCAGAGCTCCAGATATTAACAGCCGTCCATGTTGGCAGTTGGCTCCGCCCCCGGTAAATAGGTTTTATAGTATCTAGCTCCTAGTCTGTCAGGGCCAGGGCTTTTCCCATTAGGGAGATCTTTTAGTGCATCTTGTATTTCCTCCTGAGTCAAGGGAGACTCAAGGAAGTCTATCGCATCTTTTTCCAATGTCTGTAACTGAGAGTTCTTTAGGTACTCCTTTGCCAAGTTATGCTGTGAGGCCTTATCAGAAGATTGGGTAAGTGACGAAGATTTAAGGTTATAAAGTCCATTATAGTAAGTGCGAAAGACTTCCGCAATGCCAGGGCTGTCTCTATGGGCTTTACCTTTGTTATCTGTCATGGTGTAAACGTGTTTTCAATTGTGACCGTCTGAGTGCCCTAGCTTTATTCCCCCCTCATAGTACTTTTGTTTAAGCCATATCGCTTTTTTATAGTTCTCGTCCTGTAAAAGTTGTTTAAAATCTTATCTAGCTTGGTTGAGCTTGGTCTCAACGTCAGATTGTAGGGGGTCTTTTTTGTGTTGTTCTTCTAGTGTCATAATGTTGCCTAGTAGTTGGTTATATTTTTCCCTGTTCTGCCGTTGTTGTCTAGCTTTGTATTTAATAAAGTGGCCTCTGAGGACACTTTTGTGTGCCTCCCAAATAATAGGTAAGGATAGGTCTTCTGATATCTTTATCTCAAAGTATTCTGTCATGATTAAGGATATATCCTCTTTAACCAAGGGGTTGTCTAGGATGGTGTCTTCCAGGTGCCAAATATAAGGGGTTGCAGGTGTGTCAGGCCACATCATCTCAAATGTGACTGGTGCATGGTCCAACCATGTGATAGGTGAGATATCACTGCATGTAACATATGTAATTCCCTAAAAATCTATACGGGAGTACTTCTAATGTAGACTGGAATAATAGGTGCATTCGGCATCTATAGGATGCAATGTGCGCCAGATGTCATGTAGCATGTGATTTTTAAGTGTCGTGTTAATATGCTTCAGTATATGGTGTGACATGCTTGTGGGACCATTAGAAGTGTCCTGTTTTGGGTTTAGAGGTGCATTGAAGTCCCCCCCAGGATTATGACTCCCTTGGCATGTTCATGTAGCTTACTCGAAGAAGGTATGTTGCGCAGTGTTCGGGACATATACATTAACTAGTGTTTTTTGTCTTCCGTGTATAAGGCCCACTACTATATGAAATCTTCCCTCTCTATCACTCTCAATCTCCTAAAGCTGAAAGGGTACGCTATGGTGTACTAGAATGCCCACACCGTTTTGTTTGCGAGGGCCAGATGAGAAAAAGGATGTGGGGTATCTGTGATTGTGCAATTTAGGCTCTTTATGTTTTGCAAAATGTGACTCTTGTATGAAGATTATGTCTCTCTGTAGTTTATTCAATTCCCGGGAAACTAAAGATCGCTTCCCTGGGTTGTTTAAACCCTTAGTATTGACTGTTATACATTTTTTAGGGGGTGAATTTTCGGTCTGCACTGTTGGGGCACCATTCTGCAGGGTGGGAAGTAAGGGCTGGGTGTCTGGGGAGGCGGAAGGAGGGAGGGGAGGAGGGGGAAGAGTAGAGAAGAAGAAATAGAAGAGAGTCTAGAAAAAGTTAGTGACTATGAGTTTAACCGATTTCTAATATAGAGCTTGCGTATCCTGTAATACTTTAGTAAGTATATGTGTACCAAGATATGAGCAAAGTTATTTCTCAGTAATTCTAATACGGCTATGCCACTAAGCCTATAACAGCTCAACTCGTCCTTGTATAGGTTGAACTAATGGGAATGTGCCTGTGGCTGACCTGTTGAAAAACATATAGTTAAGACTAAACACTACAACATTTTAAAACTTTGTAAAAACATATTCAGAGGTTATAAACATGAACAATTTAAATCAACATATGGAATCAAGGGGGTTATGTTCCCCTAGAGGGGAAGGGGAAGAGTAAGTTCCTCTTTGCACGACTGCAACTCTCAGCCACATACATATAGAAATGATGTAATAATTATATAGAGGAATACAAATAGTTTACAAACCTAAATAAGGCAGTCCTTCAATGGTTTGGACATCAATGTTTCAACCCTAAGAGGGTGAACATACAGGGACCAGGTGTTCCATCTTATCCATTAAGTCAGGTTTGGCGCTGGTTCTCGTCAGCATTCAGGGATGAACTTGGCATGTTGTCTGAGCATGGTGGTGTTATACCCAGTGTAGTGCAGAACGACCTGTACAGTGCTGTTTTGTCCCCATTAGAAGATACCAAGCATGTGGGGAATCCCCACCGGTAAAGAATTATGTTATCCTGCATCGTGGTTGTAAGTAAGTGGAGTTCTCTGCACTTCTGCAGGGTAGCTGGGCTGAGGTCTGAGAAAATTTGTAGAGATATACCTGCATGTTGTACAGGGTGTTGGCTCCTGCTATTCCAGAGTATCTCCTCTTTATTCTTGTAGTTTAACATTCTGAGGATAACATCCCTTGGAAGTGCTTTTGGCGATGTTTTGGGGCGCAAGGCCCTATGGGCTCTTTATATTATGACCTCAGGTGCCATCGGAGTTCCTTAATTCAACCTAAATAAGTCCTGTAGTTAACCCTGTAAGGCATTTTGATTAACTTATTCAGGGATTCCCCTTATTCGCAAATTATTCCGCCGGCTGTGGTTGTCCAGGTCTTCTATAAGATCCAGAAGGCTCTGGACAATATTTGTATTTTGTTGTGTCTGGGAGTAGTTTCCTTCAGCTGACCCTGCAACGTGCTGTGCGAGTGCTCAATACTTGTGACTCTTTGCGATAGATCCTCAACATCTCGCTGCAGTTTACCAAGCAATTATTAATTTCTGATATGATCTCTTTAATGTCCTCCTTTGATGAGAGGGACTTCAGGTCATCTTTTGTGACATATTGTGGCGGGATGGAGGCAGCCAGAACAGATAGCGCAGTTTCATCCTCTTTATGTGTAGGCTGTATATGGCTTTCATCACTTGCTTGTGTATCAGCGCCCTTAATATAATAACTCATGTTTCTTGTCTTGGCCCCTTTTTCTGGAGCATTCACCTTTTTTGCGCCATGTCTGCCTGTGATCAGCTAGGTTGAATCTCAATATTATTTTTCCTTTGTCCACTAATTAGTCAAGGGCTTGACTAATACCTTGCATTTAAATCTTCCAGATTTACCCCCTGCACCCATGAATCAGTTGTATGTGAGAGAATAGTAGCCACAAATCCTGCAATTAGGAAAATAAAATGAAAGGAGTGCCCCTTATTCCTTATTTGCACTGACCACTGTCTTTTATGAGATTTTATTCACTGTTGATTAAGTACGCCTGAGGGTTAGGCTTCACACTACATGATTTATCTGCTTCACAGAGGCCTTCTATACTCAAATTAACATATGATGTGACCGTTTGTATGGTTGGGCCCCTTAATCCCTGGAGTAAATGGTGTACTTTTACTCTTCTCAGGTATTATCTGTGCTAATGTAATGTCCGCCCTCCAAAAGGTTTACCCGGGTATGTGGTTTGCGGGCACTTACTACTCTCCGGCTCTGGATGGGTTGGGCCTAGCAGTAGCTGACGGTGCCGTCAAGTAGTGTTTGCTGCGGGTCCAGGCAGGTAGATATGCTGCCACATAAGTGTCTCACTCCGTATATCCAATCCTCCAGTTCTGGAGGCATTTGTGGTGTCAGGCCCTGGAATTTGATGCGCAGCTCCTAGACTCTTAGCCACTCTGAGCCCATTGAGCAGATCTCCAGTATTAAAAGAAGGTCAGAATTACATTGGGCTTTAGAGGCTTTAAGTCAGGTTTAGGCTCAGAAGCTCTAGGTAGACAAAACAAATATCCAAATTAAATTAGAAAAATCATCAGTATTCATTTGGTTAAGTCTGTAGCTCTCATCCTATTGGCTGTTCTGAACAGCCAATAGGATTTCAGAAGCTCTCATCCTATTGGCTGATTTGAATTTGAAGAATTAAATCAGCCAATAGGAATTCAAGGGACACCATTTTGAAATGGCTACCTTGCATTCAACTTCAGTGTACAGCGGCGAACGTATGAATAGCACACTCTGCGCAGGATGGAATCCAGGATAGTTCTGCTCCGCGCTGCCAGGATGAAGATAGAAGATGCAACCGGGATGGATGAAGACCTCGCTGGCTGGATGAAGACCTTGCCGTCTAGATGGAAATGGATGTCCGGACTTCAGGAACCGTGAGTAGATCTTCTGGGGTTAGTGTTAGGTTTTTTGAGGGTTTTTTTTTTTAAGGGTTTTTTTTTTAGATTAGGGTTTGGGCTTTTTTTAAAAGAGCTGAATGCCATTTTAAGGGCAATGCCCATAAAAATGCCCCATTAGGAGAAATGGGTAGCTTAGATTTTTTTATTTTGGGGGGTTGGTTGTGACGTGGGTTTTACTGTTGGGGGGACTTTGTTTATTATTTTTTGAAAACTTAGATTTTGTAAATATTTCGTAGGATTAGTTTTTTTTTTTAGTTGTAATTTAGATTTTTTTGATATTTTACATAGTGTTAGGTTTTTTTAAAATTGTACTTTAGTAATTTTAATTGGTAGTGTTTTTTATTTTATTAGAATAGTAATGTTAGGTTAATTTATAGTTTAATATTAGGTTTATATTTATTTCACAGGTAAGTATTTACTTATTTAAAAAGAGTTATATTGTAATTTTAATTTAAAGTTAGGGATGTGTTAGGTTTAGGGGTTAATAGTTTAATTTAGTGTTTTGCGATGTGGGGGCCGGTGGTTTAGGGGTTAATAGGTTTGTTTAGTGGCGGAGAGGTTGGAGGACGGAGGTTTAGGGGTTAATAACTTTATTTAGTGGCTGCAATGTCGGGGAGCGGAGGAATATGGGTTAATAACTTTATTATAGTGGCGGCGATGTCGGGGAGCGGCGGTTTAGGGGTTAATATTTTTAAATAGTGTTAGTGATGTTGGTGGGCAGCAGATTAGGGGTTAATAGGTTTATTTAATAGCCGCAAAGTGGGTGGGCAGCAGATTAGGAGTTAATAAGTTTAATATAGTGTTTGTGATGTGGCAGGGTGGCAGTTTAGGGGTTAATAGGTAGTTTATGGGTGTTGGTATACTTTGTAACAGTTTAGTTATGTGTTTTGTGAAATCCATAACTACTGTAACGCAAGCATTTTAGCCTCATCACACAACTTGTAATACCGGCGCTATGGAAATCCCACACAAAAACATATTTTTTTTGAGTGCAGGATTGATGTTGCATTACAGACTACAATGCTTGCGGTAAAGCTATACCAACACGCCTCCAAAAAGTGTGTTCCTGCTTTTACGCTGAAATTGCCATTTTTTCAACGTTAAAAGCTGCAACGCAAACCTCATAATCTAGGTGTTAGCGAGCTCTCCATAGCACATTAAGGTAAGTATTGTAGCTACAGGTGAACTTTTCACCTGTAGCTTTGAATTATTTACATTAGTTTTAAAGAAAACAAAAGTAATTGTTTAATTAAAATTTAGTATTATTTTTTTGGGTTCAAAGCACATAGAGAAAACTACAAAACATAGTTATTAACACTACACTTAGAAAGGCTTGCACTGTCTTGCAAGCTTACAGCTAGCTTCAAAGCAAAATGGAAGAATCCGGTCTCTTTCTTTTTCAAGGTCTCTTTCTCCCTGGGTCCCTAACTTTCAAAACTCAAAGGCCTCTAGTTATGAAAGTCCGCCAGACTTCGCTGAATACGGCGAGCAATACGCTCGCCGTATTCATCATTGCACCAGCAGCTCACAAGAGCTGCTGGTGCAACGCCACCCCCTGCAGACTTGCGGCCAATAGGCCGCCTGCAGCGGGGTGTCAATCAACCCGATTGTACTCGACCGGGTTGTATTGTTGCGATGTCTGTCCGCCTGCTCAGAGCAGGTGGACAGGTTATGGAGCAACGGTCTTTGTGATCGCTGCTTCATAACTGCTTCATAACTGCTGTTTCTGGCGAGTCTGATGAATCGCCAGAAACATGGGGCATCAATCTCCATACGGAGATTGATACATATGCCCCATAGCCATAAGTGCTCTCCAGCACTCACAGACAGTTGCACAGCTTTTGATGGACATGGAAAGTTAATCCCAGACACACAGCTAAATTGAAAGGGAAGAGTTACCTGAAGGTGAAGTAAAGCCCCCATATGAAAGAGCAGCAGGGGAGGCTGCACAAGAGAGCCATGTTTATTTAAGGGCCAGGAGGCTAAAAGAGTAGGAGATGAAGAGGTCATGGATAGAGGTAAGTTTGTTGCAGACAGAGCAAGCGTTCCATGTTGCACTAGGGAACAGAGTGTATGCATTTGAGAAACATAGGATATAAGTGAGATTTGGGGGCCTAGTTATCAAGCCGTCAACCTCAAATACGCTGGAATTCCGCAGCGTATTTGTGGCGAGGCTGATTCGCCTTAGTTATCAAAGGCTCGAGACCGGCAAAAGTAGAATTTTGTGACGTAAACTTCGATCCGCCGGACTCAGTCCGACACAGATCGATTCTTACGTCACTCCAGATGTTCCGCACACAAGTGCGGCACAATCTCACTACTTTTGCTAGTTATCAAAAAACTAGCAGGTACGCTCGGCACTTTTACGGCCCAGCGTACCTGGTTTTCAAAGCGCCAGCCTGGAGGCGGCGGATCCCATAGGAATCAATGGGAGTCTGACCATAGCGAAAGTACAAGTTCGCTGCTGACAGACATCCCATTGATTCCTATGGGAGCTGTCTACACCTAACACCCTAACATGTACTCCGAGTCTAAACACCGCTAATCTGACCCCCCCTACACCGCCGCAACTAAATAAAGTTATTACCCCCTAAACCGCCGCTCCCGGAGCCCACCGCAAGCTACTCTATACATATTAACCCCTAAACCGCCGCTCCCGGAGCCCACCGCAACTATAATAAATGTATTAACCCCTAAACCGCCGCTCCCTGAACCCGCCGCAACCTATATTAAATGTATTAACCCCTATCCTGCCCCCCCTACACCGTCGCCACCTATAATAAATTTATTAACCCCTAATCTGCCCCCCCTACACCGTCGCCACCTATAATAAATTTATTAACCCCTATCCTGCCCCCCACTACGCCGCCGCCACTGTAATAAAATTATTAACCACTAAACCTAAGTCTAACCCTAACCCTAACGCCCCCCTAACTTAAATATTAATTAAATAAATCTAAATAAATTAACTCTTATTAACTAAATGAATCCTATTTAAAACTAAATACTTACCTTTAAAATAAACCCTAATATAGCTACAATATAAATAATAATTATATTCTAGCTATCTTAGAATTTATATTTATTTTACAGGTAACTTTCAATTTATTTTAACCATGTACAATAACTATTAAATAGTTATTAACTATTTAATAGCTTACCTAGCTAAAATAAAGAGAAATGTACCTGTGAAATAAATCCTAACCTAAGTTACAATTACACCTAACACTACACTATACTTTAATAAATTATTCCTATTTAAAAATAAATACTTACCTGTAAAATAAACCCTAAGATAGCTACAATATAATTAATAATTATATTATAGCTATCTTAGGATTTATATTTATTTTACAGGTAACTTTGTATTTATTTTAGCTAGTTAGAATAGTTATTAAATAGTTATACAAAATTACCTGTAAAATAAATCCTAACCTAAGTTACAATTAAACCTAATACTACACTATCATTAAATTAACTAAATAAACTACCTACAAATAACTACAATTAAATACAATTACATAAACTAACTAAAGTACAAAAAATAAAAAAAGCTAAGTTACAAAAAATAAAAAATTAAGTTACAAACATGTTAAAAATATTACAACAATTTTAAGCTACTTACACCTAATCTAAGCCCCCTAATAAAATAACAAACCCCCCCAAAATAAAAAAAATCCCTACCCTATTCTAAATTAAATAAAGAAGTCTTCGATCCGGCGGATGTCATCTTCAAAGAGGCGCTGAAGAGGTCTTCTATCCGGGCGAAGTCATCTTCCAAGCCGGGTCTTGAATCTTCCTTCCGCCGACGCGGAACCACCTTCTTCACCGACGGACTACGACGAATGACGGCTCCTTTAAGGGACGTCATCCAAGATGGCGTCCCCTCAATTCCGATTGGCTGATAGGATTCTATCAGCCAATCGGAATTAAGGTAGGAAAAATCTGATTGGCTGATGGAATCAGCCAATCAGATTGAGCTCGCATTCTATTGGCTGTTCCGATCAGCCAATAGAATGCGAGCTCAATCTGATTGGCTGATTGGATCAGCCAATCGGATTGAACTTGAATCTGATTGGCTGATTCCATCAGCCAATCAGATTTTCCTACCTTAATTCCGATTGGCTGATAGAATCCTATCAGCCAATCGGAATTGAGGGGACGCCATCTTGGATGACGTCCCTTAAAGGAGCCGTCATTCGTCGTAGTCCGTCGGTGAAGAAGGTGGTTCCGCGTCGGCGGAAGGAAGATTCAAGACCCGGCTTGGAAGATGACTTCGCCCGGATAGAAGACCTCTTCAGCGCCTCTTTGAAGATGACATCGGCCGGATCGAAGACTTCTTCAGCGCCGCTTGGAGGATTAACTTCTTCCGCTCCGGATGTCCTCTTCCGTTCCATCGGTGGCTCGGCTGAGTGAAGACGACTCAAGGTAGGATGATCTTCAGGGGATTAGTGTTAGGTTTTTGTAAGGGGGGTTTGGGTTAGATTAGGGGTATGTGGGTGGTGGGTTTTAATGTTGGGGGGGTTGTATTTTTCTTTTACAGGCAAAAGAGCTGAACTTTTTGGGGCATGCCCCCACAAATGGCCCTTTTAAGGGCTGGTAAGGTAAAAGAGCTTTGAAATTTATTTAATTTAGAATAGGGTAGGGATTTTTTTTATTTTGGGGGGGTTTGTTATTTTATCAGGGGGCTTCGATTAGGTGTAAGTAGCTTAAAATTGTTGTAATATTTTTAACATGTTTGTAACTTAATTTTTTATTTTTTGTAACTTAGCTTTTTTTTATTTTTTGTACTTTAGTTAGTTTATGTAATTGTATTTAATTGTAGTTATTTGTAGGTAGTTTATTTAGTTAATTTAATGATAGTGTAGTATTAGGTTTAATTGTAACTTAGGTTAGGATTTATTTTACAGGTAATTTTGTATTTCTTTTAGCTAGGTAGTTATTAAATAGTTAATAACTATTTAATAACTATTCTAACTAGCTAAAATAAATACAAAGTTACCTGTAAAATAAATATAAATCCTAAGATTGCTATAATATAATTATTAATTACATTGTAGCTATCTTAGGGTTTATTTTACAGGTAAGTATTTATTTTTAAATAGGAATAATTTATTAAAGTATAGTGTAGTGTTAGGTGTAATTGTAACTTAGGTTAGGATTTATTTCACAGGTACATTTCTCTTTATTTTAGCTAGGTAAGCTATTAAATAGTTAATAACTATTTAATAGTTATTGTACATGGTTAAAATAAATTGAAAGTTACCTGTAAAATAAATATAAATCCTAAGATAGCTAGAATATAATTATTATTTATATTGTAGCTATATTAGGGTTTATTTTAAAGGTAAGTATTTAGTTTTAAATAGGATTCATTTAGTTAATAAGAGTTAATTTATTTAGATTTATTTAATTAATATTTAAGTTAGGGGGGCGTTAGGGTTAGACTTAGGTTTAGGGGTTAATCATTTTATTACAGTGGCGGCGGCGTAGTGGGGGGCAGGATAGGGGTTAATAAATTTATTATAGGTGGCGACGGTGTAGGGGGGGCAGATTAGGGGTTAATAAATTTATTATAGGTGGCGATGGTGTAGGGGGGGCAGGATAGGGGTTAATAGGTTTAATATATGTTGCGGCGGGTTCATGGAGCGGCGGTTTAGGGGTTAAACTATTTATTTAGTTGCGGAGAGGTGCAGGATCAGCAGGATAGGGGTTAATAATTTTATAATAGAGGGAGACGGTATAGGGGGGCAGGATAGGGGTTACTAGGTATAATGTAGGTGGCAGCGGTGTCTGGGAGCGGCGGTTTAGGGGTTAATACATTTATAAGACTTGCGGCGGGGTCTAGGAGCGGCGGTTTAGGGGTTAATACATTTATAAGACTTGCGGCAGGGTCTAGGAGCGGCGGTTTAGGGGTTAATACATTTATAAGAGTTGCGGCAGGGTCTAGGAGCGGCGGTTTAGGGGTTAGTAACTTTATTTAGTTGCGGGGGGCTCCGGGGGCGCCGGTATAGGGGGTAGAACAGTGCAGTTTAGTGTGAGTGCTTAGTGACAGGCTAGCAATAAAGCTGGGAAAAAGCCGAAGGGCAGCGATATCGGATGAGTGATAACTCTCACAGTCCGCTGCTCATCGCCCCGCGGCTTTTTGACAGCTTTATTTGATAACTTAGGCATATTTTTTCAGGTCCGCGGCGGCGAAGGTAGGCGAGCTTAGGCGGACGTATTGGGCCGGCGAAGCCAGAAAAGTAGACGGCTTGATAACTACCCCCCTATGTGTATTTCTTTTGATACAGTTTCTGTATGTGAGTGACTGGGTAAGGATGGGAATGAAGGATGATCCAGGATTAGGAGAGATTTCCTCTGATGATAATAGCAGCAAGAAAGAGAAGAAAGAGACTGATGCCACTTGCATTTTTAAGCACAATTTACAAGTCAATGGTTCATATATATTGTGCATGGTAGATAGCAGCTATAGTATTTTTTATGTCAGAAATGTAAGATGTGTAATATTCTCATGTAGCATTTCTAGGAAGGTCTGCACTAAAATAATTTATGTCAGATAAAGCTTGAGCACCAAGCCATTTAAGTGGAACATTTTTGATTAAGTAGTGGAATATTTTATTTAGTTCTAGACTATACTCTTTTAATGTAAATTTTTTTTAAAATGCACTGAAATAAGAGGTCACCTTCAATGGCTTAGAAATCAGTTTATGGGCCTACCTAAGTTTATAATAACATGCCACACATTATCCACTATGCTGTATGTGTAATCTTGATTATATTTTGCATATTGCTATCGCTACACTAGAGACATCTGACCCCAAGGTGACAAAAAAGAAATGGAAATATTTTGGCTTCACTTGCCCTTTATGCCCTTCAATCGTAAAAAAAATTCACCTAAGGTATTGCCAAATTACAGATGTCATACTTGCAAGTAAACAATTAATATTAAAAAGAAATTAACAAGGATAATTCATAGTTTTCTCACTGTGATTTATAAAGAAAATGTGATATATTTAATTATCCAAGCGAGTGATGACAGAATAAATATTTCAAACAAGGATTTAAATGATTTTAGCTAATCTAAAGAGTGACTGAATGTAAAAATAAAAACATAGACAATAATTTGAATTGTTCAAATATGCTAGTTCCACCTCCATTCTAAATATAACCAGCTGAAGAACAGCTGGCAGCAGTGGCACATCAATTTTTTGCGCTTCCCTTAGCATTGGAAATTTTTTGCACCCAACCTTACCTTGAGTAATTTTAACTGATATTGTCTCATACTTTTCGTACAACCAGAGACCAGGTAATAAGCAAAACATTTGAAAAACATAGTAAGGGAAAGATATTAAACCATAGAACTACTCCTCAAAATCTGCTGCCCTCTCCATACCCTAGTATGTAACATCCCTTTTGTGGTTGTGGCAGATGCAGCTGCAACCTACTAGAGAACATTTGTTGTGTATTCCCTCATCTAACTGTATACAGTTTATTATATTTTATTTTAGTTAATTATAGCGTGTTGTGTTCTAAGTTCAAATGTTTGCTTTTTGTGATTTATGTTATGTAAACAATTATAATTGCAAGACATTTATGTTGTCGTACTATAGAATAACATACAGGTGAAACTCGAAAAATTAGAATATCGTGCAAAAGTTAATTTATTTCACTAATGCAACTTAAAAGGTGAAACTAAGATATGAGATAGACTCATTACATGCAAAGCAAGATAGTTCAAGCGGTGATTTGTCATAATTGTGATGATTATGGCTTACAGCTCATGAAAACCCCAAATCCACAATCTCAGAAAATTACAATATTACATGCAATCAATAAAACAAGGATTGTACATAGAACAATATCGGACCTCTGAAAAGTATAAGCATGCATACTGTATGTACTCAGTACTTGGTTTGGGACCCTTTTGCAGCAATTACTGCCTCAATGTGGCCTGGCATGGAAGCTATCAGCCTGTGGCACTGCTGAGGTGTTATGGAAGACCAGGATGCTTCAATAGCAGCCTTCAGCTATTTTGCATTGTTCAGTCTCATGTCTCTCATCTTTCTCTTGGCAATGCCCCATAGATTCTCTATGGGGTTCAGGTCAGGCGAGTTTGCTGGCCAATCAAGCACAGTAATCCCACGGTCAATGATCCAGGTTTTGGTGCTTTTGGCAATGTGGGCAGGTGCCAAGTTCTGCTGGAAAATGAAGTCAGCATCCCCATAGAGCTCGTCTGCAGAAGGAAGCATGAAGTGCTCCAAAATCTCCTGGTAGACGGCTGCGTTGACCCTGGACTTAATTAAACACAGTGGACCAACACCAGCAGATGACATGGCTCCCAAAATCAACACAGACTGTGGAAACTTCACACTGGACTTCAAGCATCTTGCAGTGTGTGCCTCTCCATTCTTCCTCCATACTCTGGGTCCTTGGTTTCCAAATGAGATGCAAAATGTGCTCTCATCAGAACAGAGGACTTTGGACCACTGAGCAACAGACCAGGTCTGTTTTTGTTTAGTCCAGGTAAGACGCTTCTGACGTTGTTTGTTGTTCAGGAGTGGCTTGACAAGAGGAATATGACATTTGAAGCCCATGTCCAGGATCCGTCTGTGTGTGGTGGCTCTTGATTCACTGACTCCAGCCTCAGTCCACTCCTTGTGAAAGTCCCCAACACTTTTGAATGGCCTTTTCCTGACAATCCTCTCCAGGCTGCGGTCATCCCTGCTGCTTGTGCACCTTTTTCTTCCACACTTTTCCCTTCCACATAACTTTCTATTAATGTGCTTTGATACAACACTTTGGGAACATCCAACTTCTTTTGCAATTACCTTTTGAGGCTTTCCCTCCTTATGGAGGGTGTCAATGATGGTTTTCTGCACAACTGTCAGGTCAGCAGTTTTTCCCATGATTGTGATTCCTACTGAACCAGACTGAGAGACCATTTAAAGGCTCAGGAACCCTTTGTGTGTGTTATGGCTTAATTATCTGATCAGAGTGGGACACTTTGAGCCTAGAATATTGCACCTTTTAACAATATTCTAATTTTCTGACATTGTGGATTTGGGGTTTTCATGAGCTGTAAGCCATAATCATCACAATTATGACAAATCATGGCTTGAACTATCTTGCTTTGCATGTAATGAGTCTATCTCATATATTAGTTTCACCTTTTAAGTTGCATTAGTGAAATAAATGAACTTTTGCACAATATTCTAATTTTTCAAGTTTCACCTGTAATCCTAAAAGTGTAAACATTATTAAAACAAAATTAACATCTTTTTATTTTTTGCAGCTTTTTTTCCAATAGTCTAATTCCTCCCACCATTTACCTTATTTGGAGGAGCTAATATAGGAGCCGAATTGTCAAGCTCCGAATGGAGCTTGATGCCCCTTGTTTCCGGCGATCCTTCAGGTCTAAAGACATAACTTGTCCACCTGCTCTGAGGCGATGGACAGAAATCAACCCGATGAAAGCTGCTCCATCGATTCCCCCGGCCGTCGGAAGCCTCTGCTTACGTCAGAAAAGACAAATCCGGCTTCTTCCAATCCTGGCGTTCCAACCGGGAGGATCATGGCCTGAGGGAACCCCATGATTTGATGAAGCCAGATTCATCATTTTGGACCTGCGAAGAGTACTTGAGAAGGGCAGAAGAAGCTCTGCAGCGGCTCTCAGGGTTAAATGGTAAGTTTTTGAAGAAAACGCTTGAAATGTCAATTTTGATGAATTTACCCCATAAGGACCAATGACGTACAGGGTACGTCCTACAAAAAAATTTCCTTAACGACCAAGGACGTATTCTGTACGTCGTTGTTGTCTTCCAGCCACTTTCCTGTTATTGCAGTGATGCCTCGATATTGAGGCATCCTGCAATAACATTTTCTAGCCATCAGATGCAGAGAGAGCCACTCTGTGGCCCTCTCTGCAACAGACAATGATGGCCACGATCGTTGGTGGGTGGGAGCTGATGTGGGAGGCGGATGGGCGGCCATCGATATCGGGTTGCCCATCACAGGGGGGCGGGGTCATGTGTGGGGTCACGTGCGATTGCACGGGGGCGGGCGCGTGCACGGGGGTGGGAGCGGGTGGGAACCGCTACACTATGAAACATTTTTGTACACAAAGTGGGAGAGAGGAGGGAGGGAATTTTGATCTAAGGGATCTGGGAGGGGGTGGGGGGTTGTTTATTGAGGGGGAGAAGCTACATTACAGAAAAATATAGAAACCCCCCAAAAATAACAATTTTATGGAAAACTAGGTACTAGGACAGCTGCCAGTACCCAAGATGGCGCACAGTAAGGCAGAGGGTTAGGGAGCTGCTTGGGGGAGATTAATGAGGTTGGGGCTAAGGGGGGATCCTACACAACAGAATATGTAAATATTATTTTAGTACAGGTAGACTTTAGTACAGGCAGACTTTAGTACAGGCAGACTTTTCTTAAGACAATTGTGGGGTGGGGGGCGGAATAAAGCTGTTTGGGAGGGATCAGGGATGTTTAAGGTGGGAGACTGAGCTCTACACTTAAGATAAAATTAACCCTATAAGCTCCCTACAAGCTACCTAATTAACCCCTTTACTGCTGGGCATAATACAAGTGTGGTGCGCACCGGCATTTAGTAGCTTACTAATTGCCAGAAAGCAACGCCAAAGCCATATGAGTCTGCTATTTCTGAACAAAGGGGATCCCAGAGAAGCATCTACAACTATTTGTGCCATAATTACACAAGCTGTTTGTAAATCAGTTCAGTGAGAAACCTAAAGTTTGTGAAAAAATAAGTGAAAAAGTAAATGATTTTTATTATTTGATCACATTTGGCGGTGAAATAGTGGCATGAAATATACTAAAATGGGCCTAGATCAATACATTGGGTTGTCTTATAAAAAAAATATGTGTTTTTTGGTGGTTGTAGATGTGTAACAGATTTTGGGGGTCAAAGTTAGAAAAAGTGTGTTTTTTTCCATTTTTTCATAATATATTATTATTTTTATAGTAAATTATAAGATATGATGAAAATAATGGTATCCTTAGAAAGTCCATTTAATGGCGAGAAAAACGGTATATAATATGTGTGGGTGCAGTAAATGAGTAAGAGGAAAATTACAGCCAAACACAAACACTGCAGAAATGTAAAAATAGCATTGGTCCCAAATGGTCAGAAAATGGAAAAGTGCTGTGGTCCTTAAGGAGTTAAAGTGCCCTTGTTTTTAATAGGATTATTAAAAAAACGGGCACTAATTAGTCCAATTGACCTTTACTTTAAACAATGCTTCAAATTTTGGATAATTTGGTGAAATAAATCGAGGTTTTTCAAATGGAAAATAATATCTGGCATCATGTCTAATTGTTTTTTTTTCTTTGTTTCTTTAATGAGAATCTATCTAGCAGCATGCCTTTATTATAGCAGTATAGGATACTCACAGAAATTTTTTAACCTTATGATGAAGCACACGTTGCTACAGTATATGTAATAACAGAACCTCTACAATGCTAAAAAGGTTAAGTAGATTTGTAAGTGTTGATTGTTCTTAGTTATCTAATTTCTCACCACTGAAAATGGTGCTTGCTTAACCTCTTAACGACCAAGGACGTGCCAGGAATGTCCTACAAAAAGTGTCAGTAAATGACAAAGGACGTGCCTGGCAGATCCTCAGGGGTTTTAAGCAGTGGAAGCGATAACCTTTTTTAGCCATCGATGCAGAGAGAGCCACTGATCGTTGGTGGGTGGGAGCCGTAGCAGGGAGGTGGGTGGGCGGCCCATCACTGAATTACTTTGTGATCCTCTTCATCCAGTGCACACGAATGGTTGGGAGCGTGCGCACTAGTACATAACTTATATTGCATTGCATGGGATGGAGGGAGAGGGAAAGGGGGGTAATTAAATGTAAAGAAAGGGATCTGGGAGGGGGACGGGGTAGGATATTGGGGGAGAAGCTACACTACAAAAAATTGGCTTTTTAGGCAAAAAAAACACTTTTTTTTGCAATATATATATATATATATATATATATATATATATATATATATATATATATATATATATATATATATATATACTGGGCATAATAAGTGTGGTGCACAGCAGCATTTAGCAGCCTTCTAATTACCAGAAAGCAATGCCAAAGCCATATATATAAAAAGAGAGAGAGATGCACTCAGCTGAGACAGAACAAAAGCTAGAAAAACTTCCGTGCCCCAGATGATCGTTTCGACCTTCTGTGGGCCTTGTCAGTGAGGTGCAGTCGCATCTCTCTAAGGGCATGTGTGCAAGGAGTCCACATCTGGTTTCCCCTTTTACTCTTAGGGAGACCCAAGAGCAATTTGCATAAATATAAAAAGAGAGAGAGATGCACTCAGCTGAAACAGAACAAAAGCTAGAAAAACTTCCGTGCCTGTTCATTTTAGGGTGCTACTCAGGGTGCATACTCTTTTAGCACACTATGCCCCTTCACAGAGAAAAAAATATCCTGTAGCATATCAGTCTGACCCTGCCCAATGACAGTCCAGCAACTGAAATACCAGGCAATTCTTCTCTGAACAAGAGAAACAACAACCCCAGACGATCATTTCGGCCTTCTGTGGGCCTCGTCAGTGAGGTGCAGTTGCATCTCTCTAATCGCATGTGTGCAAGGAGTCCACGTCTGGTTTCCCCTTTTACTCTTAGGGAGACCCAAGAGCAATTTGCATAAATATAAAAAGAGAGAGAGATGCACTCAGCTGAGACAGAACAAAAGCTAGAAAAACTTCCGTGCCTGTTCATTTTAGGGTGCCACTCAGGGTGCATACTCTTTTAGCACACTTTGCCCCTTCACAGAGAAAAAAATTCCTATAGCATATCAGTCTGACCCTGCCCAATGACAGTCCAGCACTGAAATACCAGGCAATTCTTCTCTGAACAAGAGAAACAACAACCCCAGGTTGAGCGCTTCTCTATTTTATTTATGCAAATTATGACACTTAGGAAAGTCTCCCTAAGTGTGATGCGGGAATCCAGACGTGGACCTGTTGCTCAGTGTGCCTAAAGGGATATGGCTACACCTCACTGACGAGACCCACAATAGGCCGAAATGATCAGCTGAGGTTGCTTCTCGGGCCTTTGGCTTGGATCAAGTGCAGTTTTCTGTGCTTGGTCTTGGTTGAAAGATTTGCTGCCTGGAGACCTGCTCCTTTGGCCTGTGGTCCTTTCCCTTTGGGGTTTGGGCTCCTGCTGCTATTGGGGGGGGTGGCTACTCCTTAGGTGTAGAGCAACTGGATAGTAGGGCCGTCCACTTGGCCTTGTGGCATCGTCCCTGGACTTCAGCCACATCTTGCTTTTGGGGGGGGTGCTCTCAAATCCAGCCTAAAGAGGCAATAGGGCAAATATGGCTACCAATGTGCCAAATGTTCCCCATACACTTCGGGTGTTGATTTCTGAGGACTTTCGAGAGAAGATTGGTTTGGCTCATGTCCAGCAGGTGGTTTTGGAGGGTGTTTTGAAGATGCCAAGAGCAAGTTTGCATTGTGTTCAGTCCTTCCCTTCAAGAGGGATTTTTGATGTGGCTTTCACCGATGAGCATTATTTACAGACCTGCTATCAACGGACTATGGATATGGCTGCTGCTCCAGAGTTGGTTGGCATGAAATTTGTTGCCTGTGTGCAGAGGGAGAGAAGAATCCCGGTGACAGTACATATGTACAACCCTTGGGTCACTGATGTGGAAATTCGTCTGTTTCTTTGTCGCTACTTTGATGATGTTCAAGGAGGTAGCAAGCTGAAGAATCAGTTTGGGACTTTCAATGGAAAGCGCAGGTTCTGGGTGTGGTTTGTGCCAGATGAATTAGGTATTGGTGGAAAGAAACACCCTCCACAGACTTTCGCCATTGGTGGAAATAGAGGTTTCCTATACTATGATGACATGCCTCTTTTTTGCCGTAGTTGCAACCTTTTTGGTCACATTGCTGAAAATTGCCCAGGTGCCAGATGTCGAAAGTGCGGTGAGGAGGATCATCTTGTTGCCCACTGTAGTAAACGCCGGACCTGTGACCTGTGTGGTTCTTCTGTGCAGGATGTGTCCTTTGATGATGTTGCAGGGGCTTGATAGAGTGAAGACTTCCTATGCTAATGTTGCAAAAAAAACATCTTCAGTTGCAGTTGAGCCATCTGTGAATGAGGAGGAGGTCTCTGATGAGGCATTGAACTCTATATTACCTCTTTTGTGTAAGAAATCTGCAGTTGGGGTTCCTGTTGGAGAGGTGTCTGATGCTCCTGTGGTGGTTCCTGTGGCTGAGAAGGTGGAGGAAGCCCAATCTCATCTTCAGGAGGTGGATATTGCTACATCTAATGTGATAGCTGCTTCAGATGTTCTTGAAGCCCTGTTGCCCAATTCTGTGGATGATACTGTTGCTGTTCCTGGGACAGATAATTTTTCCTTCACTGAGTCATCTTGTGATCCTGCTCCTGATGCTGTTCTTGGTGAAGGGGAGAACATTGATTGGTCTGCTGTTGTGTCCTCTAGTTCTGAGGAGGATATGGACACTGAAGGGAAAAAGTTGCCTCCAAGCGAAAAAAAGATGCGGATTCTGATGGATGGGAGAGTCCTGATTTGGATCTTCCAATAGTTAAGGGTGCAGATCAAGATATTACAAGTGATGCTGACTCTTTAATTGCAGAGTTTCCTTCTGTCTCTACTAAAGACGTTCCTTCTGGCTCAAGCCAGTGTATAGGTGACTTTTCTGATGCCTCTTCTTTTGGTTATCTAGATAAAAGAGATGTGAACCAACCTGCTGAAGTTACTGGTTATGAGGCTGGCAAGGGGGAGCCTAGGAGGCAGATTTAAAGGATCTCCTTTGAGTCCTAAGAAAAAGAAAGGAAAGAAGTCCTGATGTTATTTCTTTTTTGTTTTTCTTTAATTTATTTTTGTGATGTTTCTGACAATTTCTTCCCTTAATTTCAGGTGTATGACAACTATAGCAAGGAGAGCTGCAATTTTTAAATTATTATCTGTATGTTCTGCTAATATTTTTTGTTTGCAGGAATGTGGTCTCTCTGAACATCCTAAATGTGACTGGGAATATGGTCCTAAGGTATGGTCTTGTTCTTCTGATAGGAATGGGGGGGGGGTGTGTGAGTTTTATTTAAGGGGTTTAGTTTTTCTATCCTTAATGTAGTTCATATTGTCCCAGGTCGGGTTCTTTTGGTTAGTTTTTGTTTTTGTGGGACTGTTTTTCGTTTGTTTTATGTATATGCTTCTCCAAATAGGGTAGAACGTTTGCTTAATTTTGAAACTTGAAAGTTTTTTCTGCCAGGTCAAGAGCCAACTTTTTTGGTTGGGGATTGTTATTGTATTATTAAGAATGGAGACAGAGAGGGTGGGAGTGATTATAGGGTGGATAGCTCAGGGAAGATTTTTCTTGATTTGCTTAAATCTTTCGGTTTGAAGGATGCCTTCGGGTCTGTTTCTTTTTCAGGGGAGGGTTTTACTTTCTTTAGTGATAGTGGTGGGATAAAATCTCGAATTGATTTTTGTTTTTTATCTAAATTTTTATGTGTTGATGATTTTTCTTTAATGCGGATGCCCTTTACGGATCATGCCCTTAACATGTGTAAGGTGAATTGTGTTTTGAAGATCAAGTATGGTAAGGGTGTTTGGAAACTGAATGTGGATTTGTTAGAAGATGAGAAGTTTAAGTGTTAGTTTGTTTGGATGTATGAAAGGTGGCGTGAAAGAAAATGTGATTTTAGTAATGTGCTTATGTGGTGGGAATGGTTGAAGGTGGAAATAAAGAGGTTTTTTATTAAGAAAGGCTGTGAGAAAGCTAGAATGGAAAGGGAGTTGTATGATAAATGGTATCTGAGGTTGTTGTATTTGTATGAATTGATAAATTGTGGTATTGATGTGCATGAGGAAATTGCTGAAGCAAGAAAGATAATTAAAAAGTGTATGCATGAAAAAGGAAAGAAAATTGTTTTTATGGCAAGATTGGAGAAAATGGAAAAGGATGAGTCTTGTAGTAAATATTTTTTTAAGAAAGCTTTTGAAGGAAAGACTGGTTTTGTTAGTGTTTTTGATAAGGTTGAGTGTGAAGTTAATGGTACGGATGGTGTTTTGCGTGAAGAATGAGTTTTACAGTGAGCTGTATAAAGAAAAAACAAGAGATGTTTTATTGGAAAATTAGTTGTTGGAAGACATTGAGGTTAAGTTGGAAAAATATGATAATGATTTGTTAGAAAGGGATCTAAGTTTGGATGAGATTGCAGAGGTTGTTAGGAGTTTTAAGAATGGGAAGGTACCTGGTTGTGATCGTTTGCCTGTTGAATTTTATACTTGTTTTTGGAATTTGATTGGGGTGGATATGTTTTTGATAAGGTTGAGTGTGAAGTTAATGGTACGGATGGTGTTTTGCGTGAAGAATGAGTTTTACAGTGAGCTGTATAAAGAAAAAACAAGAGATGTTTTATTGGAAAATTAGTTGTTGGAAGACATTGAGGTTAAGTTGGAAAAATATGATAATGATTTGTTAGAAAGGGATCTAAGTTTGGATGAGATTGCAGAGGTTGTTAGGAGTTTTAAGAATGGGAAGGTACCTGGTTGTGATCGTTTGCCTGTTGAATTTTATACTTGTTTTTGGAATTTGATTGGGGTGGATATGTTGGATGTTTGTAAGTTTGTTTTTAGAATGAATGTTTTGCCTGTTTCAATGAGGAAAGGTTTGATTGTTTTGTTATTTAACCCCTTAACGACCGAGGACGTGCAGGGTACGTCCTCAAAAAAAAGGCAGTTAATGCCTGAGAACGTACCCTGCACGTCCTCGGTGTGGAAAGCAGCTGGAAGCGATCCTGCTCGCTTCCAGCTGCTTTCCGGTTATTGCAGTGATGCCTCGATATGGAGGCATCCTGCAATAACCTTTGGTAGCCATCCGGTGCAGAGAGAGCCACTCTGTGGCCCTCTCTGCACCGGAGATCGGTGGCTCCCTGCGTTGGTGGGTGGGAGCCGGACCGGGAGGCGGGTGGCGGCCATCGATGGCCCTGGTTATGTGCAGGGGGGGCGGGATCGTGGGCGGGGATGAGCGGGGGCGCGCACGGAACCGCTACACTACAGAAAATGTATTAATAAAAAATGTATAAATGTCTAAATATTTAAAAAAAAAAAAAAAGATCAGCAAGGTGGTGGGGGTTTGTCTGTGTGGGGGGGGAAGCTACACTACAGAAAAAAGCCAAACAAAAATAAAAAAAGCACTTTTTTTTGCAAACTGGGTACTGGCAGACAGCTGCCAGTACCCAAGATGGTCCCCAATGAGGCAGAGGGGAGGGTTAGAGAGCGGTTTTGGGGGGGATCAGGGAGGTTGGGGGCTAAGGGGGGGATCCTACACCCTAGCATATGTAAATATGCTAAAAAAAAAAAAAATTTTTTAAAAACAATTTTATTTTAGTACTGGCAGACTTTCTGCCAGTACTTAAGATGGCGGGGACAATTGTGGGGTGGGGGAGGGAAGGGAGCTGTTTGGGAGGGATCAGGGGGTGGGATGTGTCAGGTGGGAGGCTGATCTCTACACTAAAGCTAAAATTAACCCTGCTAGCTCCCTACAAACTCCCTAATTAACCCCTTCACTGCTAGCCATAATACACGTGTGAGGCGCAGCAGGATTTAGCGGCCTTCTAATTACCAGAAAGCAACGCCAAAGTCATATATGTCTGCTATTTCTGAACAAAGGGGATCCCAGACAAGTATTTACAACCATTTGTGCCATAATTGCACAAGCTGTTTGTAAATTATTTCAGTGAGAAACCTAAAATTGTGAAAAATTTAACTTTTTTTTCAATTTGATCGCATTTGGCGGTGAAATGGTGGCATGAAATATACCAAAATGTGCCTAGATCAATACTTGGGGTTGTCTACTATACTACACTAAAGCTAAAATTAACCCTACAAGCTCCCTAAAAGCTCCCTAATTAACCCCTTAACTGCTGGGCATAATACACTTGTGGTGCGCAGTGGCATTTAGCGGCCTTCTAATTACCAAAAAGCAACGCCAAAGCCATATATGTCTGCTATTTCTGAACAAAGGGGATCCCAGAGAAGAATTTACAACCATTTATGCCATAATTGCACAAGTTGTTTGTAAATAATTTCAGTGAGAAACCAAAAGACCAAACCAAACCAAAAACGATTTTTTGTATTTGATCGCATTTGGCGGTGAAATGGTGGTATGAAATATACCAAAATTGTCCTAGATCAATACTTTGGGATGTCTACTAAAAAAAAATATATACATGTCAAGGGATATTCAGGGATTCCTGAAAAATATTAGTGTTCTAATGTAACTAGCGCTAATTTTGGAAAAAAGTGGTTTGGAAATAGCAAAGTGCTACTTGTATTTATGGCCCTATAACTTGCAAAAAAAGCAAAGAACATGTAAACATTGGGTATTTCTACACTCAGGACAAAATTTTGAAACTATTTAGCATGGGTGTTTTTTGGTGGTTGTAGATATGTAACAGATTTTGGGGGTCAAAGTTAGAAAAAGTGTGTTTTTTTCAATTTTTCCTCATATTTTATATTTTTTTTATAGTAAATTATAAGATATGATGAAAATAATGGTATCTTTAGAAAGTCCATTTAGTGGCGAGAAAAACGATATATAATATGTGTGGGTACAGTAAATGAGTAAGAAGAAAATTACAGCTAAACACAAACACCGCAAAAATGTAAAAATAGCCTTGGTCCCAAACGGACAGAAAATGGAAAAGTGCTGTGGTCATTAAGGGGTTAAAAAGGGTGATAAGAGAGATTTGAGGAATTGGAGGCCAATTACGTTGTTTAATGTTGACTATAAGGTTATTGTAAAGGTTTTTGGCAAATAGAATGCGTGGAGTGTTTGGTAAGGTTGTGGGTGAAGAGCAAGTGTGTGCTGTTCCTGGGCATCAGATGTCTGAAAGTTTGTTGTTACTATGCGATGTACTGTGGTATGTGAGGGAGAGGATGAGGTCTGTTGCTGTTGCTATTGTGGATTTTGAAAAAGCGTATGATAGGGTAGTGCATGATTTTATGTTCCATGTTTTAGAACGTTTAGGTTTTTCTGGTAAGATTATTGGATGGTTTAAATGTTTGTATAGTGATATTGTGAGTCAAGTCCAGGTTAATGGTTTTTTGACTGAGGAATTTTGTGTTAAATCTGGAGTGCGTCGAGGATGTCCTTTGTCTCCTGTGTTATTTGTATGTGTCATTGAGCCATTATTAACTAGTTTGAGGAAGGATAAATTAGTTAGAGGTGTGAGTGTTCCTGGTAGTAATGGAAGGTGTTTAAAAGTGATTGGCTATATGGATGATGTGAGTGTGTTATGTGAGACTCAGGCTGGTTTGAGGAGGGTGAAAACTTTAGTTGAATGTTTATGTATGTCAAGTGGTTTCAGAGTGTATTGGAATAAGTGTAAAGTTAAAGTTTTTGGTAATGATAGGGAGATTGATTCCTGTGGATGGCCTGTGACTGAAGGTGCAATTGAGGTGTTGGGTGTGAAATTTGATGTGGATTTGAAAGGCTTGGAAAGTTGGGAGAATGTTTTTGATAAAGTGAGTAGAAAACTTCAGTTTTGGTCTTTGAGGACTTTATCTTTGGAAGGAAAATGTTAGTTATTAAATCGGTTTTGATCCCTATTATGTTATATTTGGCGTTAGTTTTTCCGCCACCTGAGAGGATTTTTCGGAGAATTTTGAGAGTGTTGTTTTCTTTTTTCTGAAGTTCTGGTATGGAGCATTTGAAAAGAGATGTTGTTAAGAGTAAGAATGTTGGTGGTAAGGGTTTTCCAAATGTGGAGAGATTTTTGGCTGTGAAATATGTTAGTAGGTGTGTGGTTCTGAGTGGTAAGGATAGCATGGCTGGTTGTATGGTAAAGTATGCTTGTGGAAATGTTTTAAGACGATATGGTTTATTTGAGATTGATAGAAAGAAACCGGTATGTTTTGCTGTTCCGTGTTTTTATGTAAGGGTGGAATGTTGGATTAAAAAATATGGTTTGGAGAATGTTAGTAGGGAGATGTGGTGTGCAAACAGAATGGTGTTGAAAATGTTGGAAAAGAAGGAAAGCCTTGAGTTGATTGGGGGTTTGAATGAAAATTAATGTGTGTTGGTATGGAAAAATGTGTCTAATACATATTTGATGAATATGCAGAAAGATATTAATTGGATGAGTGTGCATAAGTGTTTGCCAACAAGGGATTATCAGAGAATGCGTCCTTTAGTTGCTTCAGAAGTGTGTCCTAGAGATGGTTGTTGTCAAAGCGAGAGTGTTATTCATTTGTTTTGGAATTGTGAGTATGCTAGGGATGTTTGGAGAAGTTTGATAAGGATGATTAAGGGTTTGACTGGAGTGCAGTTTTTTACTTTTAAAATGATGATGTATGGTTTGTGTGGAAGTGGTGTGGAAAAGGAGAAAGCAAGATTGATATGGTTGTTGGCATGTTGTGTGAATGAGGTGTTGTGGGATGTGCGTAATATTTTGATTTTTAAGAAAGAGGTAGTTACTGTAGGTAATTGTGTGGGTATGATCCATGGGAAGTTGTTTTTGTATTTTTCTTATGATAGGAGGCGATATGGGGAATTAGATTCTGAAGGCATCTGGAAGACAAAGAAGTGGAAGGATTGGATTATTTAGTTTTTTGTTTTTTTTCTCCAGTTTGTTTTTGTCTGTATTTGAAATATGTTTAATTTTATTTTGTGTGATTATTTAAGTTTAATGTTTGCATTTTGATTTTTTTCTGATGACAAAAATTTGGGTCAATATTTCAGTTTTGTAACAAGAGATATTTTGTTTGCATTTGTTATTATGATTTTATTTTGTATATATGCATATATGATTATTTTTCTAATAAAAGAATTACGAAACGATCGTCTGAGGTCACTTCTCGAGTCTTTGAATGGGATCAAGTGCAGTTTTCTGTGCTTGGTCTTGGTTGAAATATTTGCTGCCTGGAGACCTGCTCCTTCGGCTTGGGGTTCTTTCCCTTTGGGGTTTGGGCTCCTGCTGCTATTGGGGGTGTGGCTACTCCTTATGTGTAGATCAACTGGGTAGTAGGGCCATCCCCTTGGCCTTGTGGCATCGTCCCTGGACTTCAGCCACATTCTGCTTTTGGGTGGGGAGCTCTGAAATCCAGCCTAAAGAGGCAATAGGACAATTATGGCTACCAATGTGCCAAATGTTCCCCATACACTTCGGATGTTTATTTCTGAGGACTTCCGAGAGAAGATTGGTTTGGCTCATGTCTTGCAGGTTGTTTTGGAGGGTGTTTTGAAGATGCCAAGAGCAAGTTTGCATTGTGTTCACCGATGAGCATCATTTACAGACTTGCTATCAATGGACTATTGATATGGCTGCTGCTCCAGAGTTGGTGGGCATGAGATTTTTTGCCTGTGTGCAGAGGGAGAGAAGAATCCTGGTGACAGTACCAATGTACAACCCTTGGGTCACTGATGTGGAAATTCGTCTGTTTCTTTGTCGCTACTTTGATGATGTTCAAGGAGGTAGCAAGCTGAAGAATCAATTTGGGACTTTCAATGGAAAGTGCAGGTTCTGGGTGTGGTTTGTGCCAGATGAATTAGGTATTGGTGGAAAGAAACACCCTCCACAGACTTTTGCTATTGGTGGAAATAGAGGTTTCCTATACTATGCTGACATGCCTCTGTTTTGCTGTAGTTGCAACCTATTTGGTCACATTGCTGAAAATTGCCCAGGTGCCAGATGTCGAAATTGCGGTGAGGAGGATCATCTTGTTGCCCATTGTAGTAAACACCGGACCTGTGACCTGTGTGGTTCTTCAAGTCATCTGTGCAGGATGTGTCCTTTGATGATGTTGCAGGGGCTTAATAGAGTGAAGCCTTCCTACGCTGATGTTGCAAAAAAACATCTTCAGTTGCAGTTGAGCCATCTGTAAATGAGGAGGAGGTCTCTGATGAGGCATTGATCTCTATATTACCTCTTTTGTGTAAGAAAACTGCAGTTGGGGTCCCTGTTAGAGAGGTGTCTGATGCTCCTGTGGTGGTTCCTGTGGCTTAGAAGGTGGAGGAAGCCCAATCTAATCTTCAGGAGGTGGATCTTGTTACATCTAATGTGATAGCTGCTTCCGATGTTCTTGAAGCCCTGTTGCCCAATTCTGTGGATGATACTGTTGCTGTTCCTGGGACAGAGATTTTTTCCTTCACTGAGTCATCTTGTGATCCTGTTCCTGATGCTGTTCTTGGTGAAGGGGAGAACATTGATTGGTCTGCTGTTGTGTCCTCTGGTTCTGAGGAGGATATGGACACTGCAGGGATAAAATCTGCCTCCAAGCGGAAAAAAGGTGCGGATTCTGATGGATGGGAGAGTCCTGATTTGGATCTACCAGTAGTTAAGTGTGTAGATCCAGATACTGCAAGTGATGCTGACTCTTAAATTTCAGAGTTTCCTTCTGTCTCCACTAAAGACATTCCCTCTGACTCAAGCCAGTGTATAGGTGACTTTTCTGATACCTCTTCTGTTGGTTATCTAGATAAAAGAGATGTGAACCAACTTGCGGAAGTTACTGGTTATGAGGCTGGCAAGGGGGAGCCTAGGAGGTCGGCATGTCACAGAGGCAGATTTAAAGGATCTCCTTTGAGTCCTAAGAAAAAGAAAGAAAAGAAAAAGTCCTGATGTTAATTTTTTTCCTGTTTGTTTGTTTGTTTTTCTTTAAAACAATTATGATGTTTCTGACCATTTCTTCCCTTAATGTCAGGTGTATGAAAACTATAGCAAGGAGAGCTGCAATTTTTAAGTTATTATCTGTATGTTCTGCTAATATTTTTTGCTTGCAGGAATGTGGTCTCTCTGAACATCCTAAATATGCTGACTGGGAATATGGTCCTAAAGTATGGTCTTGTTCTAAGCGAGAGTGTTATTCATTTGTTTTGGAATTGTGAGTATGCTAGGGATGTTTGGAGAAGTTTGAAAAGGATGATTAAGGGTCTGACTGGAGTGTAGTTTTTTAATTTGAATATGATGATGTATGGTTTGTTTGGAAGTGGTGTGGAAAAGGAGAAAGCAAGATTGATATGGTTGTTGGCATGTTGTGTGAAGGAGGTGTTGTGGGATGTGCGTAATATTTTGATTTTTAAGAAAGAGGTAGTAACTGTAGGTAATTGTGTGGGTATGATTCCGTGGGAAGTTGTTTTTGTATTTTTCTTTTGATAGGAGGCGATATGGGGAATTAGATTCTGAAGGCATCTGGAAGACAAAGAAGTGGAAGGATTGGATTATTTAGTTTTTAGTTTGTTTTTTCTACAGTTTGTTTTTGTCTGTATTTGAAATATGTCTAATTTTATTTTGTGTGATTATTTAAATTTTATGCTTGCATTTTGATTTTTTCTGATTACAAAAATTTGGGTCAATATTTCAGTTGTTTTGTAACAAGAGATATTTTGTTTGCATTTGTTATTATGATTTTATTTTGTATATATGCATATATGATTATTTTTCTAATAAAAGAATTACGAAACATATGTCTGGGGTTTTGCTGTTTCTCTTGTTCAGAGAGGGATTGCCTGGTATTTCGGGGCTGGACTGTACTGTGAAGTCAGGATCAGACTGATATGCTTCAGGAAAGTTATTCTCTGTGAAAGGCACATGTTGAGCATAAAGAGTCTGCTTCTTAGGTGGTAACTAGCCATAGAACAAGCTATTATGCTATTGTTTGTTCACAGGTTGAGAGCTTCTCTCTTTTATTTATGCAAATTACGACACTTAGGGAAGTCTCCCTAAGTGTGATGCGGGAATCCAGATGAGGACCTGTTGCTTAGTGTGCCTAGAGGGATATGGCTGCACCTCACTGACAAGGCCCACAATAGGCCGAAACGTACGTCTGGGGTTTTGCTGTTTCTCTCATTCAGAGAGGGATTGCCTGGTATTTCAGGGCTGGACTGTACTGTGAAGTCCAGATCAGACTGATATGCTTCAAGAAAGTTCTTCTCTCTGAAAGGCAGATGTTGAGCAAAAAGAAGCTGCTTCTTGGGTGGTAACTAGCCATAGAGCAAGCTATTATGCTATTGTTTGTTCCCAGGTTGAGCGCTTCTCTCTTTTATTTATGCCAAAGCCATATATGTCTGCTATTTCTGAACAAAGGGGACCCCAGAGAAGCATTTACAACCTTCTGTGCCATAATTGTACAAGCTGTTTGCAAATAAATTCTGTGAGAATCCTAAAGTTAGTGAAACAGTTTACGATTTTTTTAATTGCATTTGGCGGTGAAATGGTGGCATGAAATATACCAAAATGGGCCTAGATCAATACTTAATTAACCCTACAAGTATTTACAATGATTTGTGCCATAATTGCACAAGATGTTTGTAAATAATTTCAGTGAGAAACCTAAAGTTTGTGAAAAAGTTTGTGAAAATGTTTTATTTAATCGCATTTCGCGGTGAACTGGTTGCATGAAATATACCAAAATGGTCCTAGATCAATACTTTCGGTTGTCTACTAAAAAAAAATACATGCAAAGGGTTATTTAGGGATTCCTGACAGATATCAGTATTACAATGTAACTATCGCTAATTTTGAAAAAATAAATGGTTTGGAAATAGCAAAGTGCTACTTGTACTTATTTCCCTAAAACTTGCAAAAAAAGTAAAGAACATGTAAACATTGGGTATTTCTAAACTCAGGACAAAATTTAGAAACTATTTAGCATGGGTATTTTTTGGTGGTTGTAGATGTTTAACAGAGTGGGGTCAAAGATAGAAAAAGTGTGTTTTTTTTAATTTTTTTCATCATATTTTATAAAAACATTTTATTAAATTAAAAGATATGATGAAAATAAGAGTATCTTTAGAAAGTCCATTTATTGGCGAGAAAAACGGTATATAATATGTGTGGGTACAGTAAATGAGTAAGAGGAAAATTACAGCTAAAAACAAACACAGCAAAAAGTAAAAATAGCCCTGGTCCCAAAAGGTAAGAAAATTGAAAAATGGTCTGGTCACTAAGGGGTTAAAGGGATACTAAACCCAATTTTTTTTTTTCATGATTCAGATACAGCATGCAATTTAAAGTAATTTACTCATATTATCGTTGTTTTTGTTCTTTTCATATCTTTATTTGAAAAGCAGAAATGTAGCTAGCCCATGTTTGTTTCAGCACCCTGGTTAGTGCTTGCTGATTGGTGGCTACATTTAGCCACCAATCAGCGAAAGCTACCCAGGTGCTGAACCAAAAAGAATTGGTCTTTATTGTAATAGCTGTTTCTAAATCATGAATGATGGTTTCTATCAGCTAGATTATGAGTTGTGTGTTAGGCTGTTAAAGCAGCGTTAACAGGACCTAACGCTGCTTTTTCCCTACTGCTGCTATTACGAGTCTTGCAGGTTTAGGGGCACCGCACACTTCTTTGGCCTTACCACAAAGCGATTTATGTAAACTTCATAAAGTCTTTTTTCTATGGGACTTCCATAGCGCTGGTATTACAAGTCTGTCCTGGGAGGCCAAAAAGTGAGCAGTACACCCTACCCTGTCAAGAGTCCTAACGCATTTAAAAGTCAGTAGTTAAGAGTTATATAATACAACGCCGTAACATAAAACTCATAACTAAAGTGCTAAAAAGTACACTAACACCCATAAACTACCTAAAATCAGCCAATCAGATTGAGCTTGCATTATATTGGCTGATCGGAACAGCCAATAGAATGCGAGCTCAATCTGATTGGCTGATCGGATCAGCCAATCGGATTGAATTTGATTCTGATTGGCTGATTCCATCAGCCAATCAGAATTTTCCTACCTTAATTCCGATTGGCTGATAGAATCCTATCAGCCAATCGGAATTCGAGGGACGCCATCTTGGATGACGTCCCTTAAAGGAACCTTCATTCGGCTAGTAGGCGTCGGGAGAAGAGGATGTTCCGCGTCGGATGGAAGATGATGGCTCCCGAAGAAAGAAGATTGAAGATGCCATTGATAGAAGACTTCATCCGGATCATGGACCTCTTCAGCTCCCGCTTGGATGAAGACTTCATCCGGATCATGGACCTCTTCAGCTCCCGCTTGGATGAAGACTTCAGCCGGATCATGGACCTCTTCAGCCCCCCGCTTGGGCTTGGATCAGGACATCGGAAAAGCTCTTCAGGACAGATCGGTGAACCTGGTATGGTGAAGATAAGGTAGGAAGATCTTCAGGGGCTTAGTGTTAGGTTTATTTAAGGGGGGTTTGGGTTAGATTAGGGGTATGTGGGTGGTGGGTTGTAATGTTGGGGGGGGGTATTGTATGTTTTTTTTACAGGCAAAAGAGCTGAACTTCTTGGGGCATGCCCCGCAAAGGGCCCTGTTCAGGGCTGGTAAGGTAAAAGAGCTTTGAACTTTAGTAATTTAGAATAGGGTAGGGCATTTTGTTATTTTGGGGGTCTTTGTTATTTTATTAGGGGGCTTAGAGTAGATGTAATTAGTTTAAAATTGTTGTAATATTTTTCTTATGTTTGTAAATATTTTTGTATTTTTTGTAACTTAGTTCTTTTTTATTTTTTGTACTTTAGTTAGTTTATTTCATTGTAGTTATTTGTAGATATTGTATTTAATTAATTTATTGATAGTGTAGTGTTAGGTTTAATTGTAGGTAATTGTAGGTATTTTATTTAATTAATTTAATGATAGTATAGTGTTAGGTTTAATTGTAACTTAGGTTAGGATTTATTTTACAGGTAATGTTGTAATTATTTTAACTAGGTAACTATTAAATATTTCTTAACTATTTAATAGCTATTGTACCTGGTTAAAATAAATACAAAGTTACCTGTAAAATAAATATTAATCCTAAAATAGCTATAATATAATTATAATTTATATTGTAGCTATATTAGGATTTATTTTACAGGTAAGTATTTAGCTTTAAATAGGAATAATTTATTTAATAAGAGTTAATTAATTTCGTTAGATTAAAATTATATTTAATTTAGAGGGGTGTTAGTGTTAGGGTTAGACTTAGCTTTAGGGGTTAATACATTTATTAGAATAGCGGTGAGCTCCGGTCGGCAGATTAGGGGTTAATAATTGAAGTTAGGTGTCGGCGATGTTAGGGAGGGCAGATTAGGGGTTAATACTATTTATTATAGGGTTAGTGAGGCGGATTAGGGGTTAATAACTTTATTATAGTAGCGCTCAGGTCCGGTCGGCAGATTAGGGGTTAATAAGTGTAGGCAGGTGGAGGCGACGTTGTGGGGAGCAGATTAGGGGTTAATAAATATAATATAGGGGTCGGCGGTGTTAGGGGCAGCAGATTAGGGGTACATAGGGATAATGTAAGTAGCGGCGGTTTACGGAGCGGCAGATTAGGGGTTAAAAAAATATGCAGGGGTCAGCGATAGCGGGGGCGGCAGAATAGGGGTTAATAAGTGTAAGGTTAGGGGTGTTTAGACTCGGGGTACATGTTAGGGTGTTAGGTGCAGACGTAGGAAGTGTTTACGCATAGCAAACAATGGGGCTGCGTTAAGAGCTGAACGCGGCTTTTTTGCAGGTGTTAGGTTTTTTTCCAGCTCAAACAGCCCCATTGTTTCCTATGGGGGAATCGTGCACGAGCACGTTTTTGAGGCTGGCCGCGTCCGTAAGCAACTCTGGTATCGAGAGTTGAAGTTGCGTTAAAAATGCTCTACGCTCCTTTTTTGGAGCCTAACGCAGCCTTTATGTGGACTCTCAATACCAGAGTTATTTTTATGGTGCGGCCAGAAAAAAGCCGGCGTTAGCTACGCGGGTCTTTACCGACAAAACTCTAAATCTAGCCGTAAGCTAGCTACAATATAACTAATAGCTACATTGTAGTTATCTTAGGGTTTATTTTTATTTTACAGACACGTTTGTATTTATTTTAACTAGGTAGAATAGTTATTAAATTACTTAGATAAAATAAATACAAAAGTACCTGTAAAATAAAACCTAACCTAAGTTAAAATAACACCTAACACTACACTATAATTAAATAAATTAACTAAAATAACAACAAATAAATACATTAAATTAAATTAGCTAAAGTACAAAAAAACCCACTAAATTACAGAAAATAATAAACAAATTACAAGATATTTACACTAATTACACCTAATCTAATAGCCCTATCAAAATAAAAAAGCACCCCCCCCAAAAAAAAAACCCTAGCTTAAACTAAAATATCAATAGCCCTTAAAAGGGCCTTTTGTGGGGCATTGCCCCAAAGTAATCAGCTCTTTTACCTGTAAAAAAAATACAAACAACCCCCAACAGTAAAACCCACCACCCACACAAACACCCCCCCCCAAATAAAATACTATCTAAAAAAAACTAAGCAAGCTCCCCATTGCCCTGAAAAGGGCATTTGGATGGGCATTGCCCTTAAAAGGGCAGTTAGCTATTTTGCGGCCCAAACTCTAATCTAAAAAATAAAACCCACCCAATACACCCTTAAAAAACCTAACACTAACCCCCTGAAGATCGACTTACAGTTCTGAAGACTGGACATCCATCCTCAAGGAAGCGGCAGAAGTCTTCATCCAACTGAGCTGAAGTCCTCAACGAAGGAGAAATCTTCATCCAAGCCGGGCGGAGTGGTCCTCCAGACGGGCAGAAGTCTTCATCCAGACGGCATCTTCTATCTTCATCCATCCGACATGGAGCGGCTCCATCTTCAAGACATTCGACACGGAGCATCCTCTTCTTCTGACGACTACCCAACGAATGAAGGTTCCTTTAAGTGATGTCATCCAAGATGGCATCCCTTAGATTCCGATTGGCTGATAGAATTCTATCAGCCAATCAGAATTAAGGTAGAAAAAAATCCTATTGGCTGATGCAATCAACCAATAGGATTGAAGTTCAATCCTATTGGCTGTTCCAATCAGCCAATAGGATTGAGCTTGCATTCTATTGGCTGATTGGAGCAGCCAATAGAATGCGAGCTCAATCCTATTGGCTGATTGCATCAGCCAATAGGATTTTTTCTACCTTAATTCCGATTGGCTGTTAGAATTCTATTAGCCAATCGGAATCTAAGGGACGCCATCTTGGATGATGTCACTTAAAGGAACTGTCATTCAGTAAGAAGACTTTGTTTGAAGAGGATGCTCCATGCTGGATGTCTTGAAGATGGACCCACTCTGCGTCAGATGGATGAAGATAGAAGATGCCGTCTGGATGAAGACTTCTGCCCGTCTAAAGGACCACTTCGCCCGGCTTGGATGAAGACTTCTCCCGACTTCGTTGAGTACTTCGGCCTGGTTGGATGAAGACTTCTGCCTCTTCCTTGAGGATGGATGTCCGGTCTTCAGAACTGTAAGTCGATCTTCAGGGGGTTAGTGTTAGGATTTTTTAAGGGTGTATTGGGTGGGTTTTATTTTTAGGTTAGGGTTTCGGCCACAAAAGAGCTAACTGCCCTTTTAAGGGCAATGCCCATCCAAATGTCCTTTTCAGGTAGTATTTTATTTGGAGGGTTGGTTGTGTGGGTGGTGGGTTTTACTGTTGGGGGGGTGTTTGAATTTTTTTACAGGTAAAAGAGCTGATAATTTTGGGGCTATTGGTAGTTTAGTTTAGGATTGGGTTTTTTTTTTTACTTTGGGGGGGTGGTTATTTTGATAGGGCTATTAGATTAGGTGTTTTTGTACTTTAGTTAATTTAATTCAATTTATTTAATTTTTGTTAATTTAGTTAATTTATTTAATTATAGTGTAGTGTTAGGTGTTATTGTAACTTAGGTTAGGTTTTATTTTAAAGGTACTTTTGTATTTATTTTAGCTAGGTAGTTATTAAATAGTTAATAACTATTTAATAACTATTCTACCTAGTTAAAATAAATACAAACTTGCCTGTAAAATTATAACTATTAGTTATATTGTAGCTAGCTTAGGGTTTATTTTATAGGTAAGTATTTAGTTTTAAAAAGGAATTATTTAGTTAATGATAGGAATTTTTAGTTAGATTTATTTGAAATTATATTTAAGTTAGGGGGTGTTAGGTTTAGGTTTAGACTTAGGTTTAGGGGTTAATACATTTAGTATAGTGGCAGCAACGTTTGTAGCTAGGTGGTGGCGATGTTAGGGATGGCAGATTAGGGGTTAATAATATTTAACTAATGTTTGTGAGGTGGGAGTGTGGCGGTTTAGGGGTTAATATGTTTATTATAATGGCAGCGACGTAGGGGGCGGCAGATTAGGGGTTAATAAGTGTAAGTAGGTTGCGGCAACATTTGGGGCAGCAGATTAGGGGTTAATAAATATAATACAGGTGTCGGCAATGTTGGGGGCAGCAGATTAGGGTTAATAAGTTTAAGATTAGGGGTGTTTAAACTCTGGTTCATGTTATGGTTTTAGGTGTAGACATTATTTTTATTTCCCCATAGGAATCATGGGGCTGCATTACTGAGTTTTACGCTGCTTTTTGGCAGGTGTTAGACTTTTTCTCAGCCAGCTCTTTCCGTTGTTTCATTTGGGGAAATCGTGCACAAGCACGTACGACCAGCTAACTCCTGACTTAAGCAGCGCTGGTATTGGAGTACGGTATGGAGCAAAGTTTTTGCTCAACGCTCACTTCTTGCCTTTTAACGCCGGGTTTGTAAAAAAACGTAATTCTAGCGCTGCAGGTAAGTGAGCGGTGAGAGAAAACTTCTCATTAGCACCACATAGCCTCTAATGCAAAACTCGCAATCTAGCCGTAAGTATGGTCTGCTGGAATTATTGTATACATGCATGTTTGCCGTATGTCTCTATGCACCATCTACATATGATCCTCAATAAAAAGAATTTTAAAAAAATCGGAATTGCATTTCATGGAAAAGTTAAAATTCAAATTGAAATTATGCAAGAAAAATTAAGTAGAAATACCATCAAAACACTTTGGTTAAAAATACATGTACTGCTTAAAAATAGGATCATCACTGTAAGACACCACATTGTCTATAGGTTATATTTTAGGGTTAGGTCATCTTGTATTCACCAACGCCTAGATTACGAGTTTTGCGTTAGAAGTTGTGCGGTGCTAACGAGCAGTTCATGCTCACCACTCACTTACAGACAGCGCTGGTATTACAGGTGTTTCCGAACCCGGCGTTAGCCGCAAAAAAAGTGAGCGTAGAGCAAAATTTAGCTCCACATCTCCCCTCTTTAAAACTAAATACTTACCTATAAAATAAACCCTAAGCTACCTAAATTATGACTAATAGTTACATTGTAGCTAGCTTAAGGTTTATTTTTATTTTACAGGCAACTTTTTATTTATTCTAGCTAGGTACAATAGTTATTAAATAGTTATTAACTATTAAGTTATCCTAACACCTAACACTACACTACAATTAAATTAATTACCTAAATTAAATACAATTAATTACAATTAAATAAATCTAAAGTATGAAAAAACCCACTAAATTACAGAAAATAATAAAGAAATTACAAGATTTTTAAACTAATTACACCTAATCTAATCCCCCTAACTGTTAGGGCCTAACAAAATAAAAAAGCCACCCAAACTAAAAAAGAAGCTCTACCCTACACTAAATTACAAATAGTCCTTAAAAGGGTGTTTTGCGGGGCATTGCCCCAAAGTAATCAGCTCTTTTACCTGTAAAAAAAAAGTACAAATACCCCCCCAACATTAAAACCCACCACCCACACAACCAACCCTACTCTAAAACCCACCCAATCCCCCCTTAAATAAAACCTAACACTAACCCCTTGAAGATCACCTTACAGGGAGACGTCTTCACCTAACCGGGCAGAAGTGGACCTCCAGACGGGCAGAAGTCTTTATCCAGACGGCATCTTCAATCTTCATACGGCGCGTAGCGGGTCCATCTTCAAGACATCCAATGCGGAGCATCCTCTTCTGTCCACGGCCGACGATTGAATGAAGGTTCCTTTAAATGACATCATCCAAGATGGCGTCCCTTCAATTCCGATTGGCTGATAGAATTCTATCAGCTAATCGGAATTAAGGTAGAGAATATCCTATTGGCTGATCCAATCAGCCAATAGGATTGAACTGGCATTCTATTGGCTGATTGGAAAAACCAATAGAATGCCAGCTCAATCCTATTGGCTGATCAGCCAATAGGGTTGAAGTTCAATCCTATTGACCGATTGCATCAGCCAATAGGATTTTTTCTACCTTAATTCTGATTGGCTGATAGAATGCTATCAGCCAATCAGAATTGAAGGGACGCCATCTTGGATGACGTCATTTAAAGGAACCTTCATTCAGTCTTCAGCCGTGAACAGAAGAGGATGCTCCGCGTCGGATGTCTTGAAGATGGTCCCGCTCCGTTCCGGATGGATGAAGACAGAAGATGAGGTCTGGATGAAGACTTCTGCCCATTTGGAGGACCACTTCTGCCCAGTTGGATGAAGACTTCTGCCCATCTGGAGGTCCACTTCTGCCTGGTTGAGTGAAGACGTCTCCCGGTAAGGTGATCTCCCGGTAAGTGGTTAGTGTTAGGTATTTTTAAGGGGGGATTGGGTGGGTTTTAGGGTAGGGTTGGTTGTGTGGGTGGTGGGTTTTAATGTTGGGGGGTATTTGTACTTTTTTTACAGATAAAAGAGCTGATTACTTTGGGGCAATGCCCCGCTAAAGGCCATTTTAAGGGCTATTTGTAATTTAATGTAGGGTAGGGCTTTTTTTTTATTTTGGGTTTTTTTTTATTTTGCTAGGGGGATTAGAGTAGGTGTAATTAGTTTAAAAATTTTGTATATTGTTTATTATTTTCTGTAATTTAGTTTGTTTTTTTCGTACTAGTTAATTGTATTTAATTGTAATTAATTGTATTTAATTTAGGTAATTAATTTAATTATAGTGTAGTGTTAGGTATAATTGTAACTTAGGTTAGGTTTTATTTTACAGGTAAATGTGTCTTTATTTTAACTAGGTAGTTATATAATAGTTAATAACTATTTAGTAACTATTCTACCTAATTAAAATAAATACAAAGTTGCCTGTAAAATAAAAATAAACCCTAAGCTAGCTACAATGTAACTATTAGTTATATTGTAGCTAGCTTATAGTTTATTTTATAGGTAAGTATTTAGTTTTAAATAGGAACCATTTAGTTAATTGTATTAATTTTATTTAGATTTATTGTAAGTTAGGACTTAGGTTTAGGGGTTAATACATTTAATATAGTGGAGGCGACTTTGGGGGCGGCAGATTAGGGGTTAATAAATGTAGGTAGGTGGCAGCGATGTTAGGGATGGCAGATTAGGGGTTAATAATATTTAACTAGTGCTTGTGATGTGGAAGTGCAGCGGTTTAGGGGTTAATATGTTTATTATAGTGGCGGCGATGTCCGGTTCGGCAGATTAGGGGTTAAAATATTTATTTTTAGGGGGCGTGGCTAGGAGGCAACCAGGACCAGACGCAAAAATATGGAGCTCTCAGCTTTATAATAATAATATGCTGATTATACCAGAGCAACTATATCATTCCACATTTTAACTATCAGATCCACACATTCTCCAGCTCATTCTGCATCAAACGACACCAGGTTTGCTTATGACATTCTCTAGACCGATGTGAAGCTAAGCTGTGGCCTACAATGCTAGTTATGACACCCACCTAAGTCCTCCGGGTTGAGCAAATTGAGATTTACTGGCACGAAACTGCATAAGCTCAATTATGGAGGAGTTTAACACCACCATAAAACGTCTACTCGCAAACCTGGAGACTAAGATGGACAACATCTTTGCAGATCTTTCCGTCCTCTGTCGCAACTCAGGTAGAGATTGCACCACGTGGACAAGTGAAAATCTACCCCTAAACAGTAGAGTAGGGGAACAACAACACTTGGGACAATGCAGGCTGCATTGTTTCACCTACAACTGATTTCACACCTCTTATCTGTTAATATGCTGTTATACCGAACCCCCTACTGAGAATAGGAAAAACTAACCCTCCTATGTTCTGCCATAAGCACATTAAATATCTCCCACATTAATATATATAGGTTTCCCTAATAAGGAGCAGGATACGTCTTATGCTCTGAACTGGTGATTGGGGTCCTTATATATAAACCTTCTGTATACTTCGTCTATTTATACACACTATACACCCACTTTGCTACGTTTTACACGTTCATTTTATTTAGGCAAGCTAGTCACAACCCCCCACAGAGAGTTACTAAGCTCACTTTTTATCCCATATATCACTATGAGCTCAAAACTACCCATGGATTCCGCACAATAAGTTAAGATACCTCCATGATATAAATCCCATTCATATAATTCACGCCCATATTGCCTATTGTTTCCTAATATATCATATAGCTCCTACAGTACTTCCCAATAATAGAACATACTCTTTGATTATTTTTTGTTTGTGCACAGATATATTGCACATAGTGTAAGTGTAAGACAAATACATATTCTATGCTCTTAATATATCATAACCATGAGGTTATTACAAATGTGTATCTGTAATGCTACGTAGACCTTTATAGCTTGTTATCTTGTTTTGTATTGGATTGTGCTTTGCTATTTTATTCGAGATATATAATTATTTAACTCTGCCATTTACACAGAGAGGGGATGTGTGTGACTTTAATGGTTAGGATATTTTATATATTACTAAAGTCTGGAGAACATAACATATTTAATAGCTTAGATTTATGGATGCTAACTACTGGGCATAAGTTACCTGTATTGTTTTTGGAACCGGAAGAAAACACATGCTATACACAAAATATTCCTACCCATGTTGGCCCTTGTTGTGCACTCTCTTATGTTAGTTTGCAGTGCCCATTGAGATTTGACCACTTATCAATAGACACTGCACTTCCTATGTTGTCCAGTAACATTTCTAATATGAATAAGCCTAGCTATAAGCAACAGTTATGTTATATGAGGCTTAAGCCTATGTGCTCTTACTGTGTTGTCTTCCTCTATTTATTAAGGATTGTTTTGCAAATCTATGCCTAGATTTAGAGTTTGGCGTTAGCTGTCAAAACCAGCGTTAGAGGCTCCTAACGCTGGTTTTGGGCTACCGCTGGTATTTAGAGTAGTGTAGGTAACAGTCTAATGCTCACTTTGCAGCCGTGACTTTTCCATACCGCAGATCCCCCTATGCCATTTGCATATCCTATCTTTTCAATGGGATCTTTCTAACGCCGGTATTTAGAGTCTTGGCTGAAGTGAGCGTTAGAAATCTAACGACAAATCTCCAGGCGCAGAGAAAAGCCAGGAGTTAAGAGCTTTCTGGGCTAATGCCGGTTCATAAAGCTCTTAACTACTGTGCTCTAAAGTACACTAACACCCATAAACTACCTATGTACCCCTAAACCGAGGTCCCCCCACATCGCAGCCACTCTATTAAAAATTTTTAACCCCTAATCTGCCGACCGCACACCGCCGCAACCTACGTTATCCCTATGTACCCCTAATCTGCTGCCCCTAACACCGCCGACCCCTATATTATATTTATTAACCCCTAATCTGCCACCCCCAACGTTGCTGCTACCTTACCTGCAATAATTAACCCCTAATCCGCCTCACTAACCCTATAATAAATAGTATTAACCCCTAATCTGCCATCCATAACATCGCTGACACCTAACTTCAAGTATTAACCCCTAATCTGCCGACCGGACCTCACCGCTACTCTATTAAATTTATTAAACCCTAAAGCTAAGTCTAACCCTAACCCTAACACCCCCCTAAGTTAAATATAATTTTTATCTTACGAAATAAATTAACTCTTATTAAATAAATGAATCCTAATTAAAGCTAAATACTTACCTGTAAAATAAGCCCTAATATAGCTACAATATAAATTATAATTATATTGTAGCTATTTTAGGATTTATATTTATTTTACAGGCAACTTTGTATTTATTTTAACCAGGTACAATAGCTATTAAATAGTTAAGAACTATTTAATAACTACCTAGTTAAAATAATTTCTAAATTACCTGTAAAATAAATCCTAACCTAAGTTACAATTAAACCTAACACTACACTATCAATAAATAAATTAAATAAAATACCTACAAATAAATACAATTAAATAAACTAACTAAAGTACAAAAAATAAAAAAAGCTGTTACAAAAAATAAAAAAAATATTTACAAACATTAGAAAAATATTACACCTACTCTAAGCCCCTTAATAAAATAACAAAGCCCCCCAAAATAAAAAAATGCCCTACCCTATTCTAAAATTAAAATAGAAAAGCTCTTTTACCTTACCAGCCCTTAAAAGGGCCTTTTGCGGGGCATGCCCCAAAGAAAACAGCTCTTTTGCCTCTAAAAAAAAACATACAATACAACCCCCCACCCACATATCCCTAATCTAACCCAAACCCCCTTAAATAAACCTAACACTAAGCCCCTGAAGATCATCCTACCTTATCTTCACCACACCGGGTATCACCGATCGGTCCAGGCTCCAACTTCTTCATCCAAGCCCAAGCGGGGGCTGAAGAGGTCCCTGATCCGGCTGAAGTCTTGGCCCAAGCGGGGGCTGAAGAGGTCCATGATCCGGCTGAAGTCTTCATCCAAGCGGGAGCTGAAGAAGTCCATGATCCGGCTGAAGTCTTCTATCAAGCGACATCTTCAATCTTCTTTCTTCCGGATCCATCTTCATCCTGCCGACGCGGAACATCCATCTTCACCAACGACTTCCTGATGAATGACGGTTCCTTTAAGGGATGAAGATGGATCCGGAAGAAAGAAGATTGAAGATGCCGCTTGATAGAAGACTTCAGCCGGATCATGGACCTCTTCAGCTCCCGCTTGGATGAAGACTTCAGCCGGATCATGGACCTCTTCAGCTCCCGCTTGGATGAAGACTTCAGCCGGATCATGGACCTCTTCAGCCCCCGCTTGGATGAAGACTTCAGCCGGATCATGGACCTCTTCAGCCCCCGCTTGGGCCAAGACTTCAGCCGGATCATGGACTTCTTCAGCCCCCGCTTGGGCTTGGATGAAGACGTCGGAGCCTGGACGGACCCGGTGTGGTGAAGATAAGGTAGGATGATCTTCAGGGGCTTAGTGTTAGGTTTATTTAAGGGGGGTTTGGGTTAGATTAGGGGTATGTGGGTGGTGGGTTGTAATGTTGGGGGGGGGGTATTGTATGTTATTTTTTAGAGGAAAAAGAGCTGTTTTCTTTGGGGCATGCCCCGCAAAAGGCCCTTTTAAGGGCTGGTAAGGTAAAAGAGCTTTTCTATTTTAATTTTAGAATAGGGTAGGGCATTTTTTTATTTTGGGGTGCTTTGTTATTTTATTAGGGGGCTTAGAGTAGGTGTAATTAGCTTAAAATTGTTGTAATATTTTTCTGTTTGTAAATATTTTTTTTATTTTTTGTAACTTAGCTTTTTTATTTTTTGTACTTTAGTTAGTTTATTTAATTGTACTTATTTGTATTTTATTTAATTTATTTATTGATAGTGTAGTGTTAGGTTTAATTGTAACTTAGGTTAGGATTTATTTTACAGGTAATTTAGTAATTATTTTAACTAGGTAGCTATTAAATAGTTAAGAACTATTTAATAGCTATTGTACCTGGTTAAAATAAAAACAAAGTTGCCTGTAAAATACATATAAATCCTAAAATAGCTACAATATAATTATTATTTATATTGTAGCTATATTAGGGTTTATTTTACAGGTAAGTATTTAGCTTTATTAGGATTAATTTATTTAATAAGAGTTAATTTATTTCGTTAGATTAAAATTATATTTAATTTAGGGGGGTGTTAGGGTTAGACTTAGCTTTAGGGGTTAATAAATTTAATAGAGTAGCAGTGAGGTCCGGTCGGCAGATTAGGGGTTAATGCTTGAAGTTAGATGTCAGCGATGTTAGGGAGGGCAGATTAGGGGTTAATACTATTTATTATAGGGTTAGTGAGGTGGATAAGGGGTTAATACATTTATTATAGTAGCGGTGAGGTCCGGTCGGCAGATTAGGGGTTAATTATTGTTGGTAGCTGGCAGCGACGTTTTGGGGGGCAGATTAGGGGTTAATAAATATAATATAGGGGTTGGCGGTGTTAGGGGCAGCAGATTAGGGGTAGATAGGTAAAATGTAGGTTGCGGCGGTGTATGGAGCGGCAGCTTAGGGGTTAAAAAAAATATTCAGGTGTCAGCGATAGCGGGGGCGGCAGATTAGAGGTTAATTAGTGTAAGGTTAGGGGTGTTTAGACTCGGGGTACATGTTAGGGTGTTAGGTGCAGACATAGGAAGTGTTTTCCCATAGGAAACAATGGGGCTGCGTTAGGAGCTGAACGCTGCTTTTTTGCAGTGTGTTAGTTTTTTTTCAGCTCAAACTGCCTCATTGTTTTCTATGGGGAATCATGCAGGAGCACGTTTTTGAAGCTGGCCGCGTGTATTTAGAGTTGCAGTGGCGGTAAATTATGCTCTACGTTCCTTTTTTGGAGCCTAACGCAGCCCTTCTGTGAACTCTAAATACCAGCGGTATTTAAAAGGTGCAGGGGGAAAAAAGCCAGCGTTAGCTACGCAGGTCGTTACTGACAAAACTCTAAATCTAGCCGCTAGATTGTACGCTGGGCCTGGTTAACTCTAGCATGATATATACCTTCCTACTTACATAGCAACCATATTAGTTTTCTTGCTGATTTAGAATAGCATTCAAAAGCTTGGGGACACAAAGCTTAGCTAGGCAGCTACCCTAAATGGTTCTGCCCCCCTCCCCTCCCCCTTCTTATCTCCGAGCGGCTCTTGCCCGCTGAATTCCTTTTTCCCTCCCAAAACAAAAAGTTAAAAAATGAGGTTTAATTTTCGTATGTCCCAGACATTCACTGCTAGTCTTAGACATAGTGTCACTGCCCACCTTAAGAGTTGCCCTATTTTTCTTTGTACAGCCTATCCTGTATAATAAAAATCTGCATATACTTCTTTATGACACCGCGGCAGTTTAGATACAGTGTTTACAATAACAGCAATTGTATTTCCATGTCTTAGCTCTATTAATGGTATGAGAATTGTATCATGACTGTTATTAACCTAGACATATGTCTGGACATGTTTTGCTGTTACTTTTTATTACCTCAATAAAAAAATCATTAAAAAAAAAAATATATATTTATTTTAGTGTTTGCGATGTGGGGGGGGCCACGGTTTGGGGGTTAATAGGTAGTTTATGGGTGTTAGTTTACTTATTTAGCACTTTAGTTAAGAGTTTTATGCTACAGCGTTGTAGTGTAAAACTCTTAACTACTGACTTTAAAATGCGGTACCAGTCTTGACAGGAGAGGGTGTACCGCTCACTTTTTGTCAAACTCTTAATACCGGCGCTATGCAAGTCCCATTGAAAATATAGGATACGCAATTGACATAAGTGGATTTGCGGTATTTACGAGTCTGGCCAAAAAAGTGAGCGGTACCTGCAAGGCTCGTAATAACAGCGGGCGTTAAAAAGCAGCGTTAGGTCATCTCACCGCTGTTTTTTAACCCTAATGCACAACTCGTAATCTAGGCCCAAATGTTTTGTAGCTATAAGGGCAAAATAAATATCTTTCTATGGGTATATATATACTTCCTTCCAGAGATATATAGTTTCACTATGTCTCTATTAAAGAACCTAAAAATTCACCAATAGTGAAAGCTCTACATTTTCTATGTCCTTTATAATCTTTATTGAGAGAAAATCCATAAGTAAATAAGTTTAATTTACTGCTTACAATATCCATTGAATTTGTTGAGATTATTTTTTATTTATTTACCAACATTGGGCTATATTATAAGTGGTGCGCTAACTTTTTCTTTCGCTCACAAGCTAACATTGCTAAATGTAAACCGTTAACGTGGGCTACAGCGTATCATGTCGGACAGACATTGATAAATTGGCCCCATAGATTTCCATGCACTAACCCGACAGCACTAAAAACCAACAGTGCTAAAGCCGATGGTAATTATGAATACTTTACATGAAGGAAACCACTCTAGTGTTCCAGTGAAGCAGCACGGATTAATTATGCATTATTTTTTTAATCATTATGTGATATACTTTTATATTTTATAATATATCAAACATTTTCTTTCTTTCTTTATGTTTTGATCAGTATACGTTGATTTATGTTTACCTATCATTTCCTCATAATATTGTGATTTTAATTGTATTTGTTATCTGCATAGTAATATAGTAATAGTAATATATTTTCTCCCTTAGGAGTTTTTCCTGTTTTCTTTGCAAGGGGTCATCTGGTTCAATTGTTCCTGAGGTGGTGATTAAAAACCCTTTTTATGGGAGATTTATTTTTAATTATTCTGCTTTAGAGCTGTGCCTCTTATATATGCTCTGTTTCCAAGAATATCCAGATAGTACTTCACTAAAGAACATTTAAAAAAAAAGTGTTAACGGGATTGTGGTAGGCAAAGCAAATCACTGGTTGAAGAGTCAACTTATTATGTTCTGTACAAAATTATTTTTTGAGATTTTTTTTTCCTTACAGAAGCAAATTGAAATTTCTTCAAAGCACAGCAGCTAGGCAGCTCCAACGTTAGATTTGTTTTTGCTGATTATAACTAAACAAAAAACTATTTTCAAAAGGGCTTCAGACTAGGAGAGCTTGACATAAGATACAATATGCATGCTCTTGTACATACAGAATATAAAATGTTAAAACATGAGATACATAAATCAATATAATATAATTTGATATACAGGAAAGCCCCCAAACAGCAATAGAAAAAAAAATATATCAATAGAACATGAGCTAAGGCCTTTAATATAGGAAGATATAATTATATAAACTCATAATATCTTAAACTTCAAATCTGAATATTGCACATATAAGTACATCCTCATTGATGTTCCTTTGAGTAGATAACATAACAACATATAATGTCACATGAGATTCCTTTAAGCTCTAGATAATATTTTAATTTGAGAATATAATTTCATTTGAAAGCACAAGGTACCACTGTTATTTTGTTCTGTTTTTATTTTATTGATACTTTATTTCTTTTACAATGAAGCAAAAGATTGGAAATAGAAAGGAAGGAAAATAAAGGTCATATCAATGTATCATCTGTATGTTACAATATGCAAAAATACACACTAATACATATTACTGTTTTGTAAAATCCAATTGTGATATTAGATTATCTAAATGAGAACATAGATGGCAGAGTTATAGTTACTGTCTTCTGATTAGTATTGCCAGTTGTTGAAATAAGAGAGTTGCAAGCACAGATAGCAGTACCCATTTAACACTTGAAGAGACTGAAAAGCTAGAGGAAAATATAATAGTTTGTAGTAAGAATATGAAAAGCAAGATAAGTTCCATGTGGAGAGCAGGTAAATCATTATACCCCATGTCCTATAACTTTTTTTCAGTAGAGTCTTTTATAAAAATAACAAGACTTTATAAGGCACAAAATTGAGAACCTGTGACTAGAAGGCGACTCCCAAGACTTTAATGGCTGTTTAGACATTAATGGCTGTGGGTTGAGTTATTTTGAGGGGACAGCAAATTTACACTGTTATACAGGCTGTACACTCACTACTTTACATTGTAACAAAGTGTCATTTTTTCGGTTTTGTGACATGAAAATATATAATAAAATATTTACAAACATGTGAGAGGTGTACTCACTTTTGTGAGATACTGTGTATGTGAGCTCTCCGGAGCAGGGCCCTCTTCCTCCTGCAATAGATTTGTTTAGTTTTGTTATGTTTTGTATTTTATCAAAAAATCTTTGTCATTGTATACCCCTATCATTGTACCCAGCACTACAGAATTTGTTGGCACTATACAAATAAATGGTAATAATATATATATATATATATTCTATGTCTTCTCTTCCTATTTACAATTAATTAAAAAATATGATTGTACCATACCTCAACATTCTGATTGATATTCTGTATGGAATTTGCCATGTACCTTAAAGGGCGTAGGAACCCAGCCACAGAGGGACAGTACTATCTCTTACTGAACATTGGACAATAATACAGAGTTTGTATTTGTAGTTGTTTAAAACCAAAGAATAATAAATAACATATAAATATATGATAAATATAATCCTCTAGGAGGCGCTCATATATAAAAAACGGCACAAACTAAAAAAGTGTCAAATAACATAAATGAGATATCACACGATATCTAAAACAATAAAAGGCACAATTATGGGAAATTACGTGAATCAATGTCCCACAAGAGAAATTCCACTCAAAATGACATCAATATGTGAAATACTTAGTACTCCAATTTCCAACTATGACGATATCCCACAATTGATGAACCTTGATATGAAGAATGGATAGGCAGCTCTCTTACTTCTTCAAAACATGAAGGATCTACGGTAGAATAAAACACAGAAAGAGGCGCCAATGGTGCAGATCAATAGTGCAATATGAGATGTGGGTAGAGGATATGTACACAGGGTACTCACTTTTAGGAGAGGCATTCAGTCATGCAGGCTGGATTTCTGCAGCAGTCCAGCAAGCTGATTATCTTCCAGGAGGATATCCAGGATACAGGACTCCAGCAGGTCAGGAATGCAGGGAGGTAGCTGAATTTAGGGATAGACACCCTATAGGTAGCGTAGGCTCAAAGATATGTACTTAACACTTGCAGGTTAATGGTGGGTGTGTCTTACACCTGATGAGTTCCCAGTGCTGACAAAATTAGAAAAAAATAAAAGCATTTGAGAGGTGATGTGATTACTTAATACAAATATGCTGAAGGCCCATATACATAGTTGGCAAAAGCACTGTTTATAACAAGTTAATTCTTTATGACAAGAGGTCATAGTGTAAGGCTAGAGGGAAGCAGAAATAATATCACTGTAAGAGCAATCAAATTGCCTAAGGTGGTAGTGACTGCCAATACCTTAGTATAACCTGCTTTGACAGGAACCATGAACAAACCAGGGGTCAAAGCCAAAGAAGCAGAACAAAAATAGGTATCAAAGCAGAGAGATATGGCAGGTACCCTTAAAAACCAGTACATCAGTCCTCAGGTAGCAGATCTTTGTAGAAGGGGCAGATAGGTTGCATAATCCAGAAAATTTGCCAGGGTAAAGATCAGGGTAATAGGCCAGGAACAAGAATGTTTTAACCTCTTTGATTAACCAAGCACTAAATGGGAGTCTGACATGACATTTTATTACCTCCCATCCAGGCTTGGAACCAGGAACAAGGCCAAGTTCACTTTCAAGTAATAAGAATATAACAAGTGCTAAAGATAGTGCATAGGTACATGAAGACAGCAGTAATGTGCACAGCAGGCATTCAGAGAGCTGACTGTGCCTAGCCAATATTACTTAGTCACAGTGTGCCTCCTAACTCCTACTTTACTAGCATCAAAGCCATCACAGGCACTTGGTCTGACATACAGTTGTACTTATAAGTTTACATACCCTGGCAGAATTTATGATTTCTTGGCAATTTTTTCCAGAGAATATGAATGATCACACAAAAACTTTTCTTTCACTCATGGTTAGTGTTTGGCTGAAGCCATTTATTATCAATCAACTGTTTTTACTCTTTTAATGATAACAGAAACTACCCAAATGACCCTGATCAAAAGTTTACATACCCTGGTGATTTTGACCTGATAACATGCACACAAGTTGAAAGGGGTTTGAATGGCTATTAAAGGTAACCATCCTCACCTGTGATCTGTTTGTGTGTAATTAGTGTGTGTGTATATATAAAAGGTTAATGAGTTTCTGGACTCCTGATTGACCTTTGCATCTTTCATCCAGTACTACACTGACGATTCTGGATTCTGAGTCATGGGGAAAGCAAAAGAATTGTCAAAGGATCTTCGGGAAAAGGTAGTTGAACTGTATACAGGAAAGGGATATAAAAAGATATTCAAGGAATTGAGAATGCAAATCAGCAGTGTTCAAACTCTAATAAAGAAGTGGAAAATGAGGGGCTCTGTTGAAACCAAAGCATGGTCAGGTAGACCAACTAACATTTCAGCCACAACTGCCAGGAAAATTGTTTGGGATGCAAAGACAAACCCACAAATAACTTCAGGTGAAACACAGGACAAGTGGTGTGGCTGTTTCAAGATGCACAATAAGGAAGCACTTGAAGAAAGATGGGCTGCATGGTCGAGTCACCAGAAGAATGCCATTACTACGCAAATGACACAAAGTATCTCATTTACAATATACTAAACAGCACAGAGACAAGCATCAAACCTTCTGGCACAAAGTCATTTGGAGTGATGAGACCAAAATTGAGCTTTTTGGCCACAACCATAAACGCTACATTTGGAAAGGAGTCAACAAAGCCTATGATGAAAGGTACACCATTCCTACTGTGAAACACGGAGGTGGATCGCTGATGTTTTGGGGATGTGTGAGCTACAAAGGCACAGGAAATTTGGTCAGAATTGATGGCAAGATGAATGCAGTATGTTATCAAACAGAATGCCTCATTTTCCACTTCTTGATTAGAGTTTGAACACTGCTGATTTGCATTCTCAATTCCTCGGATATCTTTTTATATCTCTTTCCTGGTTTATACAGATCAACTACCTTTTTCCCACAGATCCTTTGACAATTCTTTTTCTTCCCCCATGACTCAGAATCCAGAAACGTCAGTGCAGCACTGGATGAAAGATGCAAGGATCTGTCAGGAGTCCAGAAACTCATTGACCTTTTATACACACACACTAATTACATGCAAACAGATCACAGGTGAGGATGGTTACCTTTAATAGCCATTCAAACCCCGTTGCGTCAACGTGTGTGCATGTTATCAGGCCAAAATCACCAGGGTATGTAAACTTCTGATCAGGGTCATTTGGGTAGTTTCTGTTGTCATTATGATTTAACAAGAGTAAACACAGTTGATTGATAATAAATGGCTTCAACCAAACACTAACCATGAGTGAAAGAAAAGTTTTTGTGTTATCATTCATATTCTCTGAAAAATGGCGAAGGAATCATAAATTCTGCCAGAGTATGTAAACTTATGAGCACAACTGTAGCCCCCCTCACAAAATGCGACCTCAGGGCACAGAAAGGACCATAATGGGAAGGATGCAGAAGATTAAACTTTTTCAACAATCTTGCAGCATGAACATTAGCTATCAGTCCCCATTAATTATATTCAGGACCATATTCTTTCTATTTGATTAAATAATGCAGATGTCCAAGATCTTTTCAACCTGAAATGTATCTACTTTATCCAAAGAGAAAAGAGAAGGAAGAATATGTTGTGGAAAGGGATTAGCAACATCTATTGACCTGGGACACATAGAAATCTGGATGAATTCTAAAATTATGAGGACATTTAAGCTTCACAGCCACAGGATTGATAATGTCCAATGTCCAAAAGGGGCCCACAAAGAAAGGACCCAACTTCTTAGAAGGATAGATCAGTGTAAAAAAGACACAAGCACAGATAGGAACAGGAGAACAGGATCTATCTTGAACAATTTCTGTTGTTGTTAAGTCTGGAGCAGAGTTGAACACTGTTGGTCAGAATGGACAAGTATTGGTTCAGATTTGGAACAGATGAAGAAGAGAGAAGACCAAGTACTGCAGAATGAAAACCATAGTTAGCAACGACATCTTAATGGATTTATGAATTTGGTTATTGAAGGCAAAATCAGATGTAGGAAGCAGAAAGGCCCAAATATTCTGGTGGTAGAAAGAAGAACATTGAAAATACTGCTCTGGAGTCTGATAGTTCGCTCAGTCTGACCAATAGTCTGGGGATGATATCCAGATGATCAGGATCTTGGAATGTGCAGACTGGAACAAAAATGTTTAATAAATCTGGAGGTAAAGTAGGAGCCTCAGCCAGATAACCCATTCTGTAGCAAACCATGCCAACAGAAAAACCTTTTTTAATAAACAAAGTAGCCATCATACCAACAGACGGAAGTCCAGTGGCAAGAATAAGAAAGTGATCAGCCACCTCAAGAATTATATCAAATCAATTAGCAAAGGGTAAATTGACACAAGCCCAAGGAGTATCAGGGATAGGAAAAGGGTGAAGTTGGCCTACTGGAGCTAAGGTAGAAATTACCAACATCTTCCATCAATCCAGGCCACCAAAAATTCCTAGAGATTAAATCCACATACTTTTTTTTTTTTTTTTTTGCATTTTACACTCTGTATTAGGTGTAGAAAGTCATTTAAAATACATTAATATGAAACAAAGAGTACAGTGTCCCTTTTATTTTATCACTAGAACATAATCTAATCCAGTATATGTTTAATATATATATTATAAATATAATATATATTATAAATATTTTTCCAATAATTTTTACTAAGGTGTTAAAGCAAACATTACATATATGCATAAAAAGGAAAATATGTAGTACATCAGTTATTTTTGACAAACTTCTTAAATGGCTCAAATAAACTGTTCAGAGGACAAAACTAAACTAGAGCCTGAGCATATCAAAAAGTAATCTTTTACACCATAGAAATGCAACTCTTTATACAACACCTTATTTTTCTTTATAGTTACTAAACATACGTAAATTACCCTGTTCCAGCTAGTGAGTCCACTCTTGGGTCTCAGTAAACCATATAATGACTGTACATAGGAGGGGAGCTTATCAAATAGCAGTAAAATGATAAATAGACTTTCAGTTCTTAGTAATGATATTATATATAATGAAGCTGAAGGAAGTACTAGTGGTAGGTATAAATTGGTATTAATATAAAGTGTCAACAAAAACAGTTTAGGGTTATAGGTCTTGGGATATATTTTCCCTAGCTTATTAAGTAAACTATATGGGTGGTGGTGGGGGTAAAGTTAGTAATGTAATTTCAGGCATATTTAAAAATAGTAAAGGAGCAAACCCATTGAACTTATTGCATACAAAGTAGCTACAAAATATAAGGGTCATATGGTCTGGCTGAGCTTTTAGGTTGGGCTATATGTATTGGGAATGAGGTAGTCATCTGAAATGTAGTTCAAATCCTGAAAGCATCTAATGTGACAGGGTGTAATTACTGGCTAGATTAACTTGAGGACCATGCATATAGGTAACCTTTTGCTAATATAAATCTTTAAAGGAAAAAGAGGCTCAATAGTGAATACAGTAAAGGCATGAACAGTCATTTAAATAATCAAGTAGATAATAGCTTAAAAATGATAGAGTAGCTCCATTAAGAGTATAGGGTATATAGGGCAACAGTTCTAGAACTGCACTATCTGAAGACCCATATCAATCTACTGTAAAAGTCCAGACCTTATTGACTTTTGGTGTCTGGTGATGTCGTATAGTACACTAAATATATATAGCTATTTTGTAAGAAATAACATGTAAAACTCAGGATAGGGTATTATGGGGCTCTCAAGAACAGTTTTAGTATGTCCCAAATATTAAATGTGTGGAGGCTGATCCTGGTGCATACAACAGTCATTGTGTATAATCCATTTCCCCTATAGTAACAATCACTAAAATCAATGAATACGTTCATGTCTAAACTTGTAGGCATGTACAGTTGCACATGTAAAACACTGTATGTAGGGTAACTGATCCTGTTCAGCATATTATTCATTATCCCAAAAGACAGGATCTATTGCTATCATATAGGTAGATTATGAGTTATGTGCTCTATAGGGTTTTTAATGAATGCAACAAAAGTTGCATTATTTCACCCTCCATAGCGCAGCCATTACCAGTTGTGAAACAGCCGCATTAACCCCTTAATGACCACAGCACTTTTCCATTTTCTGTCCGTTTGGGACCAAGGCTATTTTTACATTTTTGCGGTGTTTGTGTTTAGCTGTAATTTTCATCTTACTCATTTACTGTACCCACACATATTATATACCGTTTTTCTCGCCATTAAATGGACTTTCTAAAGATATCATTATTTTCATCATATCTTATAATTTACTATAAAAAAAATTATAAAATATGAGGAAAAAATTGAAAAAAACACACTTTTTCTAACTTTGACCACCAAAATCTGTTACACATCTACAACCACCAAAAAACACCCGTGCTAAATAGTTTCTAAATTTTGTCCTGAGTTTAGAAATACCCAATGTTTACATCTTCTTTGCTTTTTTTGTAAGTTATAGGGCCATAAATACAAGTTGCACTTTGCTATTTCCAAACCATTATTTTTCAAAATTAGCGCTAGTTACATTAGAACACTAATATCTTTCAGGAATCTCTGAATATCCATTGACATGTATATAATTTTTTTGAGTAGACATCCCAAAGTATTGATCTAGGCCCATTTTGGTATATTTCATGTCACCATTTCACCGCCAAATGCGATTAAATACAAAAAATCGTTCACTTTTTTACAAATTTTTTCACAAACTTTATGTTTCTCACTGAAATTATTTACAAACAGCTTGTGCAATTATGGCTTAAATGGTTGTAAATTCTTCTCTGGGATCCCCTTTGTTCAGAAATAGCAGACATATATGGCTTTGGCGTTGCTTTTTAGTAATTAGAAGGCTGCTAAATGCCACTGCGCACTACACATATATTATGCCCAGCAGTGAAGGGGTTAATTATGGAGCATGTAGGGAGCTTCTAGGGTTAATTTTAGATTTAGTGTAGTGTAGTAGACAACCCCAAGTATTGATCTAGGCCCATTTTGGTATATTTCATGCCACCATTTCACCGCCAAATGCGATCAAATTAAAAAAAACATTAAATTTTTCACAATTTTAGGTTTCTCACTGAAATCATTTACAAACAGCTTGTGCAATTATGGCACAAATGGTTGTAAATGCTTCTCTGGGATCCCCTTTGTTCAGAAATAGCAGACATATATGGCTTTGGCGTTGCTTTTTGGTAATTAGAAGGCCGCCAAATGCCGCTGCATTTCACACGTGTATTATGGCTAGCAGTGAAGGGGTTAATTATGTAGCTTGTAGGGAGCTTGCAGGGTTAATTTTAGCTTTAGTGTAGAGCTCAGCCTCCCACCTGAAACATGAGACCCCCTGATCCCTCCCAAACAGCTCTCTTCCCTCCCCCACCCCCCAATTGTCCCCGCCATCTTAAGTACTGGCAGAAACTCTGCCAGTACTAAAATAAAAGCTATATTTGGTTTTTTTTTTTTTTTTTTTTTTAGCATATTTACATATGCTGCTGTGTAGGATCCCCCCTTAGCCCCCAGTCTTACTGATCCCCCACCAAAGAGCTCTCTAACCCTCCCCCTCTGCCTTAATGGGCGCCATCTTGGGTACTGGCAGCTGTCTGCCAGTACCCAGTTTAGTGAATAATGTGCCTTTTTTTTAAAATAAAAACCCTTTTCTGCAGTGTAGCTTCCCCCCCCCCCCCCAAGATCAACCCCCCACCCCTTCCACATCAATTAGCTGTTATTTACACTTTAATTCAAGTACTTTTTAAACTTGATTTTTCTGTAGTGTAGCGGTTCCCTCCCGCTCCCGCCCCGTGCACGCGCCCGCCCGCCGCCCCCCGTGCACGCGCGCGCTCCCGTGCGCGCTCCCGCCCCTCCCGCCCCCGATCCCGCCCCCCTCCACTCCACTGGGTACATCGATGGCCGCCCACCCGCCTCCCAGACTTGCTCCCACCCACCAACGATACCGGCCACCGATGTCCGGTGCAGAGAGGGCCACAGAGTGGCTCTCTCTGCATCGGATGGCCAAGGGGGGTTATTGCAGGATGCCTCCATATCGAGGCATCACTGCAATAACCGGAAAGCAGCTGGAAGCGAGCAGGATCGCTTCCAGCTGCTTTCCACACCGAGGACGTGCAGGGTACGTCCTCAGGCATTAACTGCCTTTTTTTTGAGGACGTACCCTGCACGTCCTCGGTCGTTAAGGGGTTAAGCGTGCGCTATGGTTGCGTTGAGCTCCATAGCATACAAAATACAAGCTCTGTTTTGACGTGCTCATGCACGCTTCCCCCATAGACATCAATGGGAAAAGCAGGTTAGAAAAAAACCTAACACCTTCGATCGTGGAATGAAAAGCTCTGTAATACAGCCCCATTGATGTCTATGGGGAAAAAAAGTTATGTTTAAACCTAACACCCTAACATAAACCCCACGTCTAAACACCCCTAATCTGCCGCCCCGACATCGTTGACACCTACATAATGTTATTAACAACTAATCTGCCACTCCCGATATTGCTCCCACCTAAAAAAATCTATTAACACCTAATCTGCCTCTCCCGATATCGCCGCCACTATACTATAGTTATTAACCCTTATTCCCCTGCACTCCAACATCGCCCACACTATAATAAATCTATTAACGCCTATTCCACCACTCCCCGACATCTCCGTAACTAAATAAAGCTATTAACCCCTAAACCTCTGGCCTCCCACTTCACTACCACTAAATAAACCTATTAAATCCCTAAACCGCCAGCCCCCCACATTACAACAACCTAAATTAAACTATTAACCCCTAAACCTAACCCTAAACCTAACCCTAACACCCCCTAACTTTAACATAATTAAAATAGCTAATAGTTATATTGTAGCTCGCATAGGTTTTATTTTTATTTCACAGGTAAGTTTGTATTTATTTTAACTAGGTAGACTAGTTAGTAAATAGTTATTAACTATTTACTAAGTACCTATTTAAAATAAATACAAACTTATCTGTGAAATAAAACCTAAGCTGCCTTACACTAAAACCTACCATTACAAAAAATAAAAAAACACTAAAATTACAAAAAATAAAAAAACTACCATTACAAAAAATAACAAACGAACTTAACCAAAATAGTAAAAATTATTTCCTATTCTAATACCCTTTTAAAAAATAAACAAATCCCAAAATAAAAAACCCTATTCTATAATAAACTAACAAGTGCCCTTAAAATAAATATAGCCGGTCCCGCAATGAATGAAGATGGAGCCACCTGGATGAAGATGCCATCTGGATGAAGATGGAGCCACCGGGATGAAGATCATTCAAGCGGGACTTCAACAACTGTGAGTACATAAAGAGGGGTTAGTGTTAGGTTTTTTTTAAGGTTTTTCGGGGTGTTTTTTTTTTTTAGATTAGGGTGGGCACTCTTAAAAGTGCTGAATGCCCTTTTAAGGGAAGCCAAAGAGCTGTATGCCTTTTCAGGGCATTGCCCATACAAATGCCCTTTTTCGTGGCAATGGGTAGAATAGGTTTCTTAGATTTTTTTTATTTTGTGGGTTTGAGGGAGTGGGGATTTGTAATGTTAGTGGGTCTTATATATTTAGGGCAATGCCCTACAAAAGGCCCTTTTAATGGCTATTGGTAGTTTAATCTAGATTAGGTTTCTTTATTTTTGGGTGTTTTTTTAAAATGGGTATTAGAATAGGAGTAATTTTTTTTATTTTTGATAATTCGTTTATTTTTAGATTAGGGGTTGGGCATTTCATAAAAGAACTGAATTCCCTTTTAAGGGCAGGAAAAAGAGCTGAATGCCCTTTTAAGGGCAATGTCCATACAAATGCCCTTTTCAGGGCAATAGGTAGATTAGGTTTTACTTTATTTTTATTGGGTGTGTTTTGGGGTGGATATTTGTATACTGTTAGGGGGTGATTTTCTTTTGTATTAAAAGAGCTGTTATTTTATATAAAGAATGACCACTTACATTACTGGTAGTAACCAATTATTTAGTTAAGTTTGAGGTTACTCAATTGTTTATATAATTATTTTTTTTTCTTTTCTTTTTACAGAGTCTGAATCATCACAAGTATTAATTAATTTCAATTCTTTTCACTTATTTGGCACTTCATGAGCACTGTTGCATTTCTTCCCCCTTTTTTTGATTTTTTTCACCCAGGACCCTTCCATTGGTCCTTCACGTTTTCCCACTTTCTCGTTTCCCCACGACCCCACCACCCAGGGTCCACGTTATATATCTCCACCCAATATTCAAGACTCCAATAACTAGTGCATTTCTACCTTCATTTATTTAATCCTATCACACTTTTGATACAAATAGCATTACATATGTCTTCACTATAAAAGTCCATAAACTTATCACCCATGATAGATTATCACTCCCTTACTGTTCCACAACACTTTTTACATCATTTCACCATTACAATTCATTCTACCCACCCTAACACAGAACATAGTATGTCACATAATAATGTAGCTATGACACATTAGCAGTCACAGAACACAAAGTATGACATAAACCTCATTGTAAATTTGATTCTCATTGGTATATCTTACCTATAGACCCCTTTATTTTCATGTTGTCTTAACACAAAGATATGTAGTGTCACTAGCATCCATAATAATGTTTCTTTTCTCTCATTATTAAAACACCTAATTCCACACTATAATCAAGTTTCTTTTATATAACTGAGTTCAATGATATATATAAATCTCTGATGCCTTTGGAGAACATTAATATGATCCATCCAGTACTTCTGTACAACTAAGTCTGGTGGTACCTAAAAATAAAGAATCCCTTTAGAAAATTCAGATGTCTGTACTGCCTGAAATTCATATTAAATGAATAATGATATACACTATGAAATACTGCATAATACTATTATGGGGCAATAGGCTGTCCGCTTACATCCAGCATTATAATTCCCCCACAAGCTAGACTCAAGATAGTCGATTACTATGATCGTACAGATCTTGACACACTGATGGAGTAAATCAGAAGCACTAAATAGGCATATCGTTATTTTATATACACAATCATTATGTAGCTCATGAGCTAAATGATTTCATTTTCAGACCCATCTACCAAACTGGAAAGTGGTATATCCTGTTACCCTATAGTCTTAGACTGTGAGTTACATGTAAATAACATAGTTCATTTATCCTGATTATGATAGCGACAGATCGTAGGAGCATGATATGATCTGTTTCCATCAATCTTGCTACTACGAAATAGATCCCCACCCTACTCAGTGATGTCACCTAACTCTGAAAGCCACCGATTGGTTGAGAAGCCAGAAAGGGAGGAGTCAGGTGTATAAGTACCCGCAGACGCCGGCGCACGTCACCTATTGGAAATGCCAAAACTAAGTCGGCGAAACATGTCAAGGGAGGGTATTCCTTAATACACAGTTAGCTTTTAACTAGCTTAGAAACTCGAATCGCAAAATTTGTATTATAAAAATAGACAATGGTAGAAAATACACTGCTAGCTTGTACTATATATATGATGACTAAGTGAAAATTCTGACTTAAAAACTTTAATATTTCAATCACTTAGGTAGAGCTTAGTGAACCACTGGTTAAGCGCTTTTTTCTCTGAATCCAGCAAATGTTCAGCAGCAAATGTTCCAGCTGTATATTAAGATAACTAGATACCGGTAAATCAAGTCTGACTTTTTAGCCTGCTTCTCAACAGTATACTTCTAATAATATGGTTAAAAGGTAAAAAACTTACTGGGATTTACAAACTATGACAATTTCTATAGAATAGTTGGAAATGATCGTTACTAAACTAATTTAGTAAGATAGTATAATTCATTCTCACTAGCAGACAGAATCACAGAGAAAAGGTGTAGCAAACGTTGGCATTAGACCTGATACAACTTTATAGTAATTCACAACTGGCAATCACCTTCCAGTAGTACTCATTATTATAATTACAACCAAGAGGTGGGTACTTGGATGTGTAGAGTACCCTGCTAGCTATACAAAATATATATATATAATTTTACAATAATTGCACAAGGTTATTTACAACAATATATAAGATTTAGTATCATAATATATGGTGATCAGCAGCTTTAGAATTATTCTCTAGTCCAAAGGTACACCACCTGTGAGTGTTTAAATACACTGTGATATCCAAGGAAGTATATACATCTACCTGAAAATATTGATACAACTTTATATTAACTCACAACTGGCAATTACCTTCTAGTAGTATTTATTATTATAACTACAATCAAGAGGTGGGTACTTGGATTCTTACAGTACCCTGCAAGTTATAAATAATATATAATTTTACAATAATTACACAAGGGTATTTACTACAATATACAAGATTCAGTATTATATATGGTGATCAGTAGCCTTAGAAGTATTTTCTAGTACTAAGGTACACCACCTGTGAGTACTTAAATAGACTGTGACATCAAATGAAGTAAATACATCTACCTAGAACGTACTTCTAATTTACAATAAAAATAATTTATTTCGAGTGTCAGACGTTTTTATGATTATGCATAACTTACTAAGAGGTCAATGGTCATGATATAAGGTGTCTGACATTTAAAATAATTTCAACAGATACATGTTGAAATATTAATTTATGAAACTACATAAATTGTATATTAAACAAAACATAGGCCTAGATTTAGAGTTGGGCGGTAAAGGGTCTAACGCTCACTTTGCAGCCGCAACTCTTCCATACCGCAGATCCCCCTACGCCATTTGCGTATCCTATCTTTTCAATGGGATCTTTCTAACGCCGGTATTTAAAGTCGTGGCTGAAGTGAGCGTTAGAAATCTAACGACAAGACTCCAGCCGCAGAAAAAAGTCAGTAGTTAAGAGCTTTCTGGGCTAACGCCGGTTTATAAAGCTCTTAACTACTGTGCTCTAAAGTACACTAACACCCATAAACTACCTATGTACCCCTAAACCGAGCCGCCACTCTATTAATTTTTTTTAACCCCTAATCTGCCGCTCCGTACACTGCCGCCAGCTACGTTATCCCTATGTACCCCTAATCTGCTGCCCCTAACATCGCCGACCACTATGTTATATTTATTAACCCCTAATCAGCCGCCCCCGCTATCGCTGACACCTGTATCTTATTATTAACCCCTAATCTGCCGCTCCGTACACCGCCGCCAGCTACATTATACCTATGTACCCCTAATCTGCTGCCCCTAACATCGCCGACCCCTATATTATATTTATTAACCCCTAATCTGCCCCCACAATGTCGCCTCCACCTACCTACAATAATTAACCCCTAATCTGCCGACCGGATCTCACCGCTACTATAATAAATGTATTAACCCCTAAAGCTATGTCTAACTCTAACCCTAACACCCTCCTAACATAAATATAATTTAAATCTAACGAAATAAATAAACTATTATTAAATAAATTATTCCTATTTAAAGCTAAATACTTTAAATATTTAAAAATAAACCCTAATATAGCTGCAATATAAATTATAATTATATTGTAGCTATTTTAGGATTAATATTTATTTTACAGGCAACTTTGTAATTATATTAACCAGGTACAATAGCTATTAAATAGTTAATAACTATTTAATAGTTACCTAGTTAAAATAATTACAAAATTACCTGTAAAATAAATCCTAACCTAAGTTACAATTAAACATAACACTACACTAACAATAAATTAATTAAATACAATACCTACAATTATCTACAATTAAACCTAACACTACACTATCAATAAATTAATTAAATACAATACCTACAAATAAATACAATGAAATAAACTAACTAAAGTACAAAAAATAAAAAAGAACTAAGTTACAAAAAATAAAAAAATATTTACAAACATTAGAAAAATATTACAACAATTTTAAACTAATTACACCTACTCTAAGCCCCCTAATAAAATAACAAAGACCCCCAAAATAAAAAAATGCCCTACCCTATTCTAAATTAAAAAAGTTCAAAGCTCTTTTACCTTACCAGCCCTGAAAAGGGCCCTTTGTGGGGCATGACCCAAATAATTCAGCTCTTTTGCCTGTAAAAAAAAACATACAATACCCCCCCAACATTACAACCCACCACCCACATACCCCTAATCTAACCCAAACCCCCCTTAAATAAACCTAACACTAAGCCCCTGAAGATCTTCCTACCTTATCTTCACCAAGCCGGGTTCACCGATCGATCCAGAAGAGCTCCTCCGATGTCTTGATCCAAGCCCAAGCGGGGGGCTGAAGATGTCCATGATCCGGCTGAAGTCTTCATCCAAGCAGGAGCTGAAGAGGTCCATGATCCGGCTGAAGTCTTCTATCAACGGCATCTTCAATCTTCTTTCTTCCGGATCCATGTTCATCCTGCCGACGCGGAACATCCATCTTCACCGACGACTTCCCGACGACACCGACGACTTCCCGACGAATGACGGTTCCTTTAAGGGACATCATCCAAGATGGCGTCCCTCGAATTCCGATTGGCTGATAGGATTCTATCAGCCAATCGGAATTAAGGTAGGAAAATTCTGATTGGCTGATGGAATCAGCCAATCAGAATAAAGTTCAATCCGATTGGCTGATCCGATCAGCCAATCAGATTGAGCTTGCATTCTTTTGGCTGTTCCGATCAGCCAATAGAATGCAAGCTCAATCTGATTGGCTGATTGGATCAGCCAATAGGATTGAACTTGAATCTGATTGGCTGATTCCATCAGCCAATCAGAATTTTCCTACCTTAATTCCGATTGGCTGATAGAATCCTATCAGCCAATCGGAATTCAAGGGACGCCATCTTGGATGATGTCCCTTAAAGGAACCGTCATTCGCCGGGAAGTCATCGGTGAAGATGGATGTTCCGCGTCGGCGGGATGAACATGGATCCGGAAGAAAGAAGATTGAAGATGCCGTTGATAGAAGACTTCAGCCGGATCATTGACCTCTTCAGCTCCCGCTTGGATGAAGACTTCAGCCAGATCATGGACATCTTCAGCCCCCCGCTTGGGCTTGGATCAAGACATCGGAGCCAGGATGGATTGGTGTGATACCCGGCGAGGTGAAGATAAGGTAGGAAGATCTTCAGGGGCTTAGTGTTAGGTTTATTTAAGGGAGGTTTGGGTTAGATTAGTGGTATGTGGGTGGTGGGTTGTAATGTTGGGGGGGGTATTGTATGTTTTTTTTTTTTTACAGGCAAAAGAGCTGAATTCTTTGGGGCATGCCCCGCAAAGGGCCCTTTTCAGGGCTGGTAAGGTAAAAGAGCTTTGGACTTTTTTAATTTAGAATAGGGTAGGGCATTTTTTTATTTTGGGGGTCTTTGTTATTTTATTAGGGGGATTAGAGTAGGTGTAATTAGTTTAAAATTGTTGTAATATTTTTCTAATGTTTGTAAATATTTTTTATTTTTTGTAACTTAGTTCTTTTTTTTTTTTTGTACTTTAGTTAGTTTATTTCATTGTATTTAATTGTAGGTATTGCATTTAATTAATTTATTGATAGTGTAGTGTTAGGTTTAATTGTAGATAATTGTAGGTAGTTTATTTAATTTATTTATTGATAGTGTAGTGTTAGGTTTAATTGTAACTTAGGTTAGGATTTATTTTACAGGTAATTTTGTAATTATTTTAACTAGGTAACTATTAAATAGTTATTAACTATTTAATAGCTATTGCACCTGGTTAATATAATTACAAAGTTGCCTGTAAAATAAATATTAATCCTAAAATAGCTACAATATAATTATAATTTATATTGTAGCTATATTAGGGTTTATTTTACAGGTAAGTATTTAGCTTTAAATAGGAATAATTTATTTAATAATAGTTAATTTATTTCGTTAGATTTAAATTATATTTAATTTAGGGGGGGTGTTAGGGTTAGGGTTAGACTTAGCTTTAGGGGTTAATACATTTATTATAGTAGCGGTGAGATCCGGTCGGCAGATTAGGGGTTAATAATTGTAGGTAGGTGTCGGCGATGTTAGGGAGGGCAGATTAGGGGTTAATACTATTTATTATAGGGTTATTGAGGCTGGAGTGAGGCGGATTAGGGGTTAATAACTTTATTATAGTAGCGGTGAGCTCCGGTCGGCAGATTAGGGGATACTAATTGTAGGTAGGTGGAGGCGACGTTGGGGGCGGCAGATTAGGGGTTAATAAATATAATATAGGGGTCGGCGGTGTTATGGGCAGCAGATTAGGGGTACATAGGGATAATGTAGGTAGCGGCGGAGTACGGAGCGGCAGATTAGGGGTTAATAATAATATGCAGGGGTCAGCGATAGTGGGGGCGGCAGATTAGGGGTTAATAAGTGTAAGGTTAGGGGTGTTTAGACTCGGGGTACATGTTAGAGTGTTAGGTGCAGACTTAGGAAGTGTTTCCCCATAGTAAACAATGGGGCTGCGTTAGGAGCTGAACGCTGCTTTTTTGCAGGTGTTAGGTTTTTTTTCAGCTCAAACTGCCCCATTGTTTTCTATGGGGAAATCGTGCACGAGCACGTTTTTGAAGCTGGCCGCGTCCGTAAGCAATGCTGGTATTTAGAGTTGCAGTGGCGGTAAATATGCTCTACGCTCCTTTTTTGGAGCCTAACGCAGCCATTCTGTGAACTCTAAATACCAGCGGTATTTAAAAGATGCGGGGGAAAAAAAGCACACATAGCTAATGCACCCCTTTGGCCGCAGAACTCTAAATCTAGCCGTTAGTCTGCTGGATACATCAACTCACAAAATACTGGAAAAGCAGCCTTACAATAGAAATAACTAAAACAATGTCTTATCTGTATAACCAACTAAGATTATAATGGTTGGAATATCAAGAGTCAAACCTGAAAAACAGTAGTAACCGGGAGAATACACAGTGTGAGAGCTTAAAATAAACATCAACAGAGAGATGCTGAATTTATGAGAAGATAACACTACCATACTCAGTAAAATCAAATCAGTTGGACATACTAACTTAAGTTATCAGACTTGAAAAATATTTATTGAAGCATGAACCTATGAGATAATAAAGCTATATATATTGTGTTGAGCAAAACTGAATCGATTGGGCACACTAACTTACACAATACTGTGAAAACAGTCCAACATAGAGCATCTAGAAATACTGTGCAATGCTACAGGAAGTAGATATATCTGCTCACAAAGCACATGTAGTACTACGAGACAGAACTAAAAATAAGTGTCAGATTTTCATATAATTATTCAGGTCTAACCAAGAATATAACGATAAAACATACGGTGCTAGATTTGACAAATAATTCCATTGGATAGATACTGAAGCATTAATTTATGAGAATATAACACCACTACACTGAGCAAAATCGAAATATTAGGGCATACCAACTTATATAATTCTGTGAAAACAATTTTAAACCAAGTATAATTAATAACCCGATTATTATTATTATTATCGGTTATTTGTAGAGCGCCAACAGATTCCGCAGCGCTGTAAACAGAGTGTAGTACAACAAAACAATTAAAGGGATCAGATGGGTAGAGGGCCCTGCCAAGAGTTGCACTGTTGTAATTAGCTCTTAAGAAGGTGATCTACAAACAGCTGGACTTAAGGGGGTTCAGGGGATAGCAATGGAGGAGTGGAACTGGTATAAAGTAAGGTTAGCATAGGTTGTATGCATCCCTGAACAGTAGAGTCTTTAGGGAGCACTTCAAGCTATTAAAACTAGGGGAGAGTCTTGTGGGGCAAGGCAGAGAGTTCCACTAGATTGGAGCCAGTCTGGAGAAGTCCTGTAAATGGTGTGCGATGAGGTAACCAGAGAGGAGGAGGTCATGAGCAGAGCGAAGGGGACAGGAGGGAGAGTATCTGAAGACAAGGTCTGAAATATAGGGGGGAGCAGTGCAGTTGAGGGCTTTGTATGTCAGAGTGAGAATTTTGTGTTTGATCCTAGAGTCAAGAGGAAGCCAGTGAAGGGATTGGCAGAGAGGAGCAGCAGATGTAGAGCGGCGTGTAAGGAAGATGAGTCTGGCAGAGGCATTCATTATGGATTGTAAGGGAGCTAGGCGGCAGGTGGGGAGACCAGAGAGGACAGAGTTGCAGTAATCAAGGCGGGAAAGAATGAGAGAGTGGATTCAAATCTTAGTTGTGTCTTATGTAAGGAAGTGTCTAATTTTGGAGATGTTTTTAAGGTGGAAGCGGCAGGCTTTAGCCAAGGACTGGATGTGAGGAGTGAAGGAAAGATCTGAGTCTTACTGAGATCCCAACCCTAGTTAATAATTCACTTAATATATCTCATAGTTCAAAAAGATAGCCTACAATTTCTAACTTAGCAGTATTTTCCACTATCCCTTCTATAACCAGTACCCTCTTGGGCATTGGATTTAATGCAATTTTGAGTTTCTTTTTGATTTTAACTAACACACATACACACACCAAGTATTTTTATGGATGTACAATAAATAAAAGTTAAGTTTTAATTCACCTACTCCTACTTCTGCTGTTTCTCTAGTATGATGTCTTCTATTTAAGAGGTGTCAGAAATGCTATATAAGTGCATTCTTTTCAGTCTAAAATCTCCCCTCTGGGGATTTATCAAACTCAAACTTTGCAACCATTGCATTCCTATTGGCTGAAAATTTTGAATCAGCCAATAGGAATTAGGGATGTTAAAATCCTATTGGCTGTTCAAAGCAGCTCTCATTCTACGGTCTTGGCATAAAAAAAAAAATATCATAAAAATAAAATTGTAGAGACAGGATGAGGAAAACTGCAGGATTTAATCTTGTCCCACAAAGAATGATGTATCAAAAGAGAATAGCCCTTCTGGGGAAAAGTATCTCCACCTTTGATGCAGAGTCTGGTGAAACATCAAGATGTCTGTACAAAGCATCATTCCTCTTGTTCTTGCATCCAGGGTGAAAAGTGATAATAAAATTAAACCTGGAGAAAATCAATGCCCATCTGGCTTGTCTGGGATGAAGACACTTTGCAGTCTTACAATACTATAGGTTACGATGATCAATAAATATAGTAATAGGCTGCACGGCTCCCCCAACAAATGTCTCCACTTTTCCAAGATGTACTTAAAAACCTGTAGCTCTCTATCCCCATAATTTTCTTCAGCTGAGGTAATATGATGTGAATAGAAAGCTACTGGATGCATCTGGCCTTTCACTTTCTCTCTTTGATATAACACAGCACCAATAGCAATATTAGATGCCTAAATATCTAAGAAGAATGGTGTTTGAACATCTTGCTGAATGAGGATAGAAGCAGAAGTAAACAAAAGCTTGAGTTTTTCAAAATCCCCCTGTGCTTCAGGTGTCCAAACAAAACAATTCAGACTCTGAGAAAGACTGGTAACAGGAGCACCAAGCTCAGCAAATAACAAAGCATCTATAGAAGTTTGCCAAACCAATAAACCTTTGCACAACTTTCTTATTATTAGGCACCGGCCACTCAAGAATTGCAGGGAATTTTGATGCAGAGTCTGGAGAAACATCAAGATGTCTGTACAAAGCATCATTCCTCTTGTTCTTGCATCCAGGGTGAAAAGTGATAATAAAATTAAACCTGGAGAAAATCAATGCCCATCTGGCTTGTCTGGGATGAAGACACTTTGCAGTCTTACAATACTATAGGTTACGATGATCAATAAATATAGTAATAGGCTGCACGGCTCCCCCAACAAATGTCTCCACTTTTCCAAGATGTACTTAAAAACCTGTAGCTCTCTATCCCCATAATTTTCTTCAGCTGAGGTAATATGATGTGAATAGAAAGCTACTGGATGCATCTGGCCTTTCGCTTTCTCTCTTTGATATAACACAGCACCAATAGCAATATTAGATGCCTAAATATCTAAGAAGAATGGTGTTTGAACATCTTGCTGAATGAGGATAGAAGCAGAAGTAAACAAAAGCTTGAGTTTTTCAAAATCCCCCTGTGCTTCAGGTGTCCAAACAAAACAATTCAGACTCTGAGAAAGACTGGTAACAGGAGCACCAAGCTCAGCAAATAACAAAGCATCTATAGAAGTTTGCCAAACCAATAAACCTTTGCACAACTTTCTTATTATTAGGCACCGGCCACTCAAGAATTGCAGGGAATTTTTTGGGGATTTATTTCTAAATGAATATAAGAAAGGATGTCTCCCAAAAACTCCACTGTAGAAAAATAATTTCTCCAAGTTAGCTAAAAGATCATTCTTCATTAATCTCAACAGCACTGAGTGAACTTGAGTAACATGGACCAATAAAGGGGAGAAAATTTAAATGTCATCCAGGTAAATAACAATGAAGGTATCCTGTAGGCCTCTGCAAATGAAATCTAAAAAGGGCTGAAATGTAGCATGTGCATTACAGAGTCCAAATGACTCTACCAGATATTCAAAGTCTTCCATTAGTTACCTTCCTTAATGTGCACTAGATTGCAGACTCTCTTAAATCAATCTCGGTAAAGATGTGCAATTAATCCTATCCAGCATCTCTGAAATCAAAGGCAAAGCATAATTACAAATATTTATGCTATTAAGAGCTCTGTAATCCACAAAAGGTCTTAAGCCACAATAAGCAATATACCAGTACCTACAGAGGAAGTGGAAGGTATATTTATCCATAAGGCACTGGAGCACCAGGAACTAGATCAATCATATGAATGTCTTGAAGGAAGCAAACCTGCACCTTTCTTTTCAAATAGATTAGAAAAGTCCTTATAAGGTTCAGAAACAACTGGATTTTCATTCAGTCAGATATTCAACACTGCAGCTGGTTTATATATGAAATGAGGAAAGAGAACACGCTGAGTCTCATAGTATTTCCACTAATTTATTAGGATACTGTCTTCAGTCAGCAAAGGTAAACTCTTATTTGATGCGTTTCGTGCATGCGCTTCATCAGAGATATTTGCCTCTACTGCTGTGGGTCATTTTTTAGGTAAGTGGAGCCAATGGTAGAGGGGTGTATACTTATGTTAATGATTAACTCTTAAAGGCCCACGGTAATTTAGTTAGTTGATTTTTTGCTTTTCTTTCATTACTAAGTAGTTTTAAACTGTGTTAAAAGCAATTAATCTACTAAAATATAGGGATTATTGGTTTATATAAAAAAGACTTCTTACAAAAGACAGAAATAATATATTAATGTACATTTTTCACTGGTAGACGTCCCTATTTTATTTCTCTATTTTAACATACAGATTGTTCTACATATTTTATATTTCGATAATTATTATTATTAAATACTCCTATAATTTGATATCTTAATCTCTTTATCATGCTCATTAAATGCTTATTTATTTCTAAATTTACTTAAAGGGACACTGAACCCAATTTTTTTCTTTCCGAATTCAGATAGAGTATGCAATTTTAAGCAACTTTCTAATTTACTCCTATTATTAGATTTTCTTCGTTTACTTGCTATCTTTATTTGAAAAAGAAGGCATCTAAGCTAAGGAGCCAGACAATTTTTGGTTTAGATCCCTGGACAGCACTTGTTTATTGGTGGGTGAATGTATCCACCAATCAGCAAGAACAAACCAGGTTGTTCACCAAAAATGGGCCGGCATCTAAACTTACATTTTTGCTTTTCAAATAAAAATACCAAGAGAATGAAGAAAATTTGATAATAGGATTAAATTAGAAAGCTGCTTAAAATTGCATGCTCTATTTGAATCACGGAAAAAGAATTGGGTCTTGTGTCCCTTTAATAGAGAAGGAGTTGAGTTTTTATGAGTGGTGTGATATCCAGATTCAAGTGCATCTACTTCTATCAAAATGTAAAAAAAGACAGAAACAAATGAAATACTTCCAGTCTCCCCTTTTATTGCAGCATTATGCAGCTTAAGCCAAGGTAACTCCAAAATCAATGGAAAAAGAGGTGAAGCCACCACATTACAAAAAGTATCTGTATCTGTATAACTATAACCAAAGACACAGATACTGGTAAAGCCTCTTGAGTAACAGGTCCATCACTCATAGGGCTTTCATTAGCAGTTGGACAGAAATTATTCTTGACTGTAGCAGCAACTCAGTATTTCTTTCTACAGTAGAATCGATGAAACAGCCATTAGCAACTGAATCAATTATTCCATTAACTCTTTTTCACTAACCCCATAAAAGGAGTAATGATAAATTAGAAGCCATTGGAAAGAATGAAGTTTTCAGGAAAACAGCTGCTGGGTCTTGATTATCTTCCTTGGAAGATGACCACTCTTCCCACAGTAAAAACACAGGGTTAAGTCCCTTTGCCTGGTGTGTTTGGAAGCAGAAATAGGTTCCATTATCAATCCAATGTGTATAGGTTTTTCCTGAGGACAATATTAAGCAGTAGTAGCAGCAGTAGGGCTTAACAAGAAAACCCAGTAGTTTGGGATGCAAGCCTCTCTTTCTGCTTTTCACAAACTTGTTTGTCAATCTGGATCATATAGGCAATCAAACTTTTTAGATCATTAGGAGGACCAATACAGTCCAATACATCTTTAAGTTGTTCTGAAACACAAACATTGCATTGGTCAAGAGGAACTGGAACATTCCACTTCATCACCGGAAATGCAGTGACAATCAGACACATAGTCATCCACATGTCTCTTGCCCTGATGAACAGCTCTCAAAGTGGATTGAACTACAGGGAGTGCAGAATTATTAGGCAAGTTGTATTTTTGAGGATAAATTTTATTATTGAACAACAACCATGTTCTCAATGAACCCAAAAAAAAACTCATTAATATCAAAGCTGAATAGTTTTGGAAGTAGTTTTTAGTTTGTTTTTAGTTATAGCTATTTTAGGGGGATATCTGTGTGTGCAGGTGACTATTACTGTGCATAATTATTAGGCAACTTAAAAAAACAAATATATACCCATTTCAATTATTTATTTTTACCAGTGAAACCAATATAACATCTCAACATTCACAAATATACATTTCTGACATTCAAAAACAAAACAAAAACAAATCAGTGACCAATATAGCCACCTTTCTTTGCAAGGACACGCAAAAGCCTGCCATCCATGGATTCTGTCAGTGTTTTGATCTGTTCACCATCAACATTGCGTGCAGCAGCAACCACAGCCTCCCAGACACTGTTCAGAGAGGTGTACTGTTTTCCCTCCTTGTAAATCTCACATTTGATGATGGACCACAGGTTCTCAATGGGGTTCAGATCAGGTGAACAAGGAGGCCATGTCATTAGATTTTCTTCTTTTATACCCTTTCTTGCCAGCCACGCTGTGGAGTACTTGGACGCGTGTGATGGAGCATTGTCCTGCATGAAAATCATGTTTTTCTTGAAGGATGCAGACTTCTTCCTGTACCACTGCTTGAAGAAGGTGTCTTCCAGAAACTGGCAGTAGGACTGGGAGTTGAGCTTGACTCCATCCTCAACCCGAAAAGGCCCCACAAGCTCATCTTTGATGATACCAGCCCAAACCAGTACTCCACCTCCACCTTGCTGGCGTCTGAGTCGGACTGGAGCTCTTTGCCCTTTACCAATCCAGCCACGGGCCCATCCATCTGGCCCATCAAGACTCACTCTCATTTCATCAGTCCATAAAACCTTAGAAAAATCAGTCTTGAGATATTTCTTGGCCCAGTCTTGACGTTTCAGCTTGTGTGTCTTGTTCAGTGGTGGTCGTCTTTCAGCCTTTCTTACCTTGGCCATGTCTCTGAGTATTGCACACCTTGTGCTTTTGGGCACTCCAGGGATGCTGCAGCTCTGAAATATGGCCAAACTGGTGGCAAGTGGCATCTTGGCAGCTGCACGCTTGACTTTTCTCAGTTCATGGGCAGTTATTTTGCGCCTTGGTTTTTCCACACGCTTCTTGCGACCCTGTTGACTATTTTGAATGAAACGCTCGATTGTTCGATGATCATGCTTCAGAAGCTTTGCAATTTTAAGAGTGCTGCATCCCTCTGCAAGATATCTCACTATTTTTGACTTTTCTGAGCCTGTCAAGTCCTTCTTTTGACCCATTTTGCCAAAGGAAAGGAAGTTGCCTAATAATTATGCACACCTGATATAGGGTGTTGATGTCATTAGACCACACCCCTTCTCATTACAGAGATGCACATCACCTAATATGCTTAATTGGTAGTAGGCTTTCGAGCCTATACAGCTTGGAGTAAGACAACATGCATAAAAAGGATGATGTGGTCAAAATACTCATTTGCCTAATAATTCTGCACTCCCTGTAAAGGAATTTGATGAGTATAATCGTACAAAATAATCGTAGCAAAAACATACAAGAATACAATTATAAGCCCAACGTTTAGGTTCTCCAACAAATAAAAGTATTTCGGTACAAACTTTAACAAAGTCTGTAGAGTAGGTTCAAGGTTTTACAGAGAACAAAATCTGACTATCTTTTTTTATACAGGGAGTGCAGAATTATTAGGCAAGTTGTATTTTTGAGGATTAATTTTATTATTGAACAACAACCATGTTCTCAATGAACCCAAAAAACTCATTAATATCAAAGCTGAATAGTTTTGGAAGTAGTTTTTAGTTTGTTTTTAGTTATAGCTATTTTAGGGGGATATCTGTGTGTGCAGGTGACTATTACTGTGCATAATTATTAGGCAACTTAACAAAAAACAAATATATACCCATTTCAATTATTTATTTTTACCAGTGAAACCAATATAACATCTCAACATTCACAAATATACATTTCTGACATTCAAAAACAAAACAAAAACAAATCAGTGACCAATATAGCCACCTTTCTTTGAAAGGACACTCAAAAGCCTGCCATCCATGGATTCTGTCAGTGTTTTGATCTGTTCACCATCAACATTGCGTGCAGCAGCAACCACAGCCTCCCAGACACTGTTCAGAGATTTTCTTCTTTTATACCCTTTCTTGCCAGCCACGCTGTGGAGTACTTGGACACGTGTGATGGAGCATTGTCCTGCATGAAAATCATGTTTTTCTTGAAGGATGCAGACCTCTTCCTGTACCACTGCTTGAAGAAGGTGTCTTCCAGAAACTGGCCGTAGGACTGGGAGTTGAGCTTGACTCCATCCTCAACCAGAAAAGGCCCCACAAGCTCATCTTTGATGATACCAGCCCAAACCAGTACTCCACCTCCACCTTGCTGGCGTCTGAGTCGGACTGGAGCTCTCTGCCCTTTACCAATCCAGCCACGGGCCCATCCATCTGGCCCATCAAGACTCACTCTCATTTCATCAGTCCATAAAACCTTAGAAAAATCAGTCTTGAGATATTTCTTGGCCCAGTCTTGACGTTTCAGCTTGTGTGTCTTGTTCAGTGGTGGTCGTCTTTCAGCCTTTCTTACCTTGGCCATGTCTCTGAGTATTGCACACCTTGTGCTTTTGGCACTCCAGTGATGTTGCAGCTCTGAAATATGGCCAAACTGGTGGCAAGTGGCATCTTGGCAGCTGCACGCTTGACTTTTCTCAGTTCATGGGCAGTTATTTTGCGCCTTGGTTTTTCCACATGCTTCTTGCAACCCTGTTGACTATTTTGAATGAAACGCTTGATTGTTCGATGATCACGCTTCAGAAGCTTTGCAATTTTAAGAGTGCTGCATCCCTCTGCAAGATATCTCACTATTTTTGACTTTTCTGAGCCTGTCAAGTCCTTCTTTTGACCCATTTTGCCAAAAGAAAGGAAGTTGCCTAATAATTATGCACACCTGATATAGGGTGTTGATGTCATTAGACCACACCCCTTCTCATTACAGAGATGTACATCACCTAATATGCTTAATTGGTAGTAGGCTTTCGAGCCTATACAGCTTGGAGTAAGACAACATGCATAAACAGGATGATGTGGTCAAAATACTCATTTGCCTAATAATTCTGCACTCCCTGTATATGCATAGAATATATCAGCAATAGGCTCTTGATTGCAGGAGATTTGCATTAAAACATAAATGATTAAAAAAATGTTAGCAAAATTTGAATTGTTTTGAAGTCCAGTGTCATGTTCATTTAAAAGCATCTATGTGTATTGTATCTCTCTTTACTGTAGCTAGTTAGGGATATACAAATCAGCTACTGCACTGATCAAGCCATCATTGTATAATATGTTGCAAGGATAATGTTCCGATTCCTACAAAATACACTTCATCTTCTCTTTAGGCAGTGGAAGTAGTTAACTAATTAAAGAAAAGCATACAGCATACATAATAAAAGTATGCTGAATTACTTTTTAATTATATTTTATCAAGCATTTATCGGGATTTCATTTTAAGTTCAAAGTCCCATTAAACAACACAAATGAGTCTACAAAAAAATTTACATTTTCTGTTTTAGAGTCTTTTCTAGCCATCACAAGGTTATCCAGATTATGGATCTGATGAGTGTTATAAACATTTATACAGGATTGTTGAGAAAAGGAATTTCAGTTTAGTCAAATATTATCCAAGGTGTTTGTGTTCCTATAAAGAATGAGGGGGGAAAGCAGCTATAATGCTCTGCTTAGAGAAGTCAAAACCATAGGACACAAATGTCCCTGATTTCACGCAATCAAAATACAATGGCTGTGATTGCTTAATGAAAAAGTGCTCAGAGAATGCACGTCAGTAAAGCAAAGCCTTGCTACTCTTCCGAACTAATTCCCTCTCTTCAAGGCTGTGCAAAGATGAGAGCGTGGCAGTTTTTATTAACTAAATGTTAAAAGACTAATTTTGATCCTTCATCTGTAAGTAAATGCATCTTGATGTTTCAGTACATTTTTTACAATATGCAAACAACTGCATACATTTGTGTGATTATGCAGAAAGCTAAATTATTATGTGAGAAGCCTAATTTATTGCATAAAGTTTTGAATTTTAATACATTGCTTTGTTTGGCATAAGCAATGAGCAACTATTTCAAATTCAAGAAACTGTTTTGAAAAAATATTCTTTAGTTAAGAAAACACAGATACGATTAACCTATTTGCTTTCTGCAACTGGAATTTACTTATGTGTTTAACTTTGCAAAGGCGAAATACAGTTATCTTGGTACACTGATTAAAAAAAAATGACATGCCCTAATAAATCATGACATTTATTTATTTATTTTATTTTATATTTAGTTTTTTATTTTTGGCATAAGAATATCTCTTTAAACATAAAACATTTTTGCAAAGGGATGATTAAGAGAGTGGTTAATTTGTAAAGGATTGACATATAAGTGCTGCTCTAAATGCAGTTTGTAATAACCAGTATTTATTTTGTAAAATGTTTTCTTTATTTATTTTGCACAATTCCTCTTCATCATGAAATGTTTTATAAAATTGTATCCCTCTTTTCATAAAATGTTTCTAATGTGCCGTGAGGTTTTCTAAGATCCTATAAAATGTAGTTTTTTTTTTCACCAAATGCAGGACGACGACTGTGACGGACGACTCATGTCCTTAGTCCCCGTAGACTGGACACTGCCTGGGGATGCTCTGATAAACATGCCATCCTCTGGTCCTCGTCTACTCATTTGTCCGACTAACAAGTAACCTTTAGGGTATCTGAATTCTCTCTCTTGACCAAGACAGAGGTCACTAACAGTTACCTAAGTGATTCAGCAGCAGTCTATGATTAGAGAACCATGGCAGTCTTTACAAAAGCATCACTCACTGGAGACTGAATTGATACAGCTGAAAGAGATCCTAAGACATTAGTCTAACTGGTGAAATCAGTATATCCTTTATTGAACACTATACACATATTTATACAGAACTCATCTCATTATTCCAGATCATATGCATACCAACGACTTGGGGGGGAAAAATCAATAACAATTAAAGGGACAGTCTACTCCAGAATGTGTCTTGTATAAAAAAAATAGATAATCCCATTGTTACCCATTCCACATGTTTGCATAACCAACACTGTTATATTAATATACTTTTTACCTCTATGATTACCTTGTATCTCTACCCCTGCACACTGCCCCCTTTTTTCAGCTATTTTGACAAATTTGCATTTTAGTGAGCACAATGTTATTTATATGACACACGTGAACTAGCACTGTCTAGCTGTGAAAAACTGTCAAAATGCCGATAAGAGGCAGCCTTCAAGGGCTTAGAAATGAACCTACCTACATTTAGCTATCAACAAAGAATACAATAAAATCAAGCAAAATTTATGATAAAAGTAAATTGGAAAGATGTTTTAAATTACATGCCTATCTGAATCATTAAAGGGACACTGTACCCAAAAATTTTCTTTCGTGATTCAGATTCAGCATGACATTTTAAGCAACTTTCTAATTTACTCCTATTATCAAATTTTCTTCATTCTCTTGATATCTTTATTTGAAATGCAAGAATGTAAGTTTAGATGCCGGCACATTTTTGGTGAACAACCTGGGTTGTCCTTGCTGATTGGTGGATAAATTCATCCATAATAAAAAAGTGCTGTCCAGAGTACTGAAACCAAAAAAAAAGCTTAGATGCCTTCTTTTTCAAATAATGATAGCAAGAGAACGAAGAAACATTGATAATAGGAGTAAATTAGAAAGTTGCTTAAAATTGCATGCTCTTTCTGAATTACAAAAGAAAAAAAATTGGGTTCAGTGTCCCTTTAAGGATTAATTTTGACAAGATTGTCCCTTGAAACAAACACAGCCCCAAAACCAGCTATCTCTGATGTCTAATAGAGAGGAATTTCTAATTTTTTCTTTTGATGGGAGATAAGGATGATCCATTTATGTTGCTCATCTCAGAGTATTTTTGTAATAATGCTAATTTTCATTTTCCTAACCAAGTGCCAAAGTATCAGACTCCTGCTTGCTCCTGTTTGTCATATGCAATGGAGGGGGGGGGGGGGGTGGCTGCTCTTACTGCTTTCTCAGCCACCTTCAGCGGGTGTCCCAGTCTAATCTCATCAACAGTGCTAAACTGGGAGCTTCAAAGTAAGTTTTCAAAAGGTTTTATTCATCAGTATCTGTGCATATTCTTCTTTATAGTAGTGTCTATTACATGTAGTTATATGAAAATCGGTGTATACTGTCCCATTAAGCTGGCAATAAAAATTTTCCTTAACAGCTGACTTAGCATACATATGCAGTAATAGCCTCTGGTTACATTATTGATACGTTTCAAGCACTTAATTCAAAAAGATGTTATTTTGGACATTGAAAAAAATAAATAAATAAAATCCAACTCCAATAGGCTTTTCCTAGTGACCCCATTTTATTTAAATTCACACCACTATTATTTAGTCACAGCACACAATATGCATCTCATTATTATTATTAATAATAACATTTATTTTTAGAAGGCCAACAGATTCTTCAGTGCTACATAGGTATAATATGAAAAGATGCAATTTATAAGAAAAAAATGCGTAGAGGGCCCTGCTAAGAGTTGACAGGATCTATAGGACAGCTGGGCTTGTAGTCTTACATGCTAATGTGGTTCAAGGGGATGACAAAAGAAGGAGAGGAACTGAGGTAAGAAAACATTTAGGGGTAGATTTAACAAGCAGCGGATGCTGCTATCTACCCCCGTAGTTTGCGGCTAGCGGGAAACAGAAGTTAAAATGCATCAGTAGTAAAACCGCTGCTTCTTAACTTCTCTGCTACCTTTTAGGTAGCAAACTGCAATCATCCCGATCAGATATGATCAGGATTATTGACGCCCCCTGCTAGCAGCCGATTAGCCGCAAATGTGCAGGGGGCTGCATTAGAAATGCTTGTGCAATGTTAAATGCCAACAGCATATTCTATCTGCATTTAGTGATGACGGGCAGACATGATTCTCTACAGCGAATTCCACGCAAAACTCCAAAAATGGACTGGACAAAATTATTGGCACTCTCAATTTAATATTTGATAGCACACCCCATGGAATAATAACTGTAACCATCAATGATTTTCTTACACCTCTCTACTGGAATTTTGGACCACTCTTCTTTCGCCAACTGCTTCAGGTCTCTCAGATTGTAAGGGTTCCCTTTCCCAACTGCTGTTTTGAGATCACTCCACAGGTGCTCTATGGGATTGAGATCTGGACTCATATATATATATATATATATATATATATATATATATATATATATATATATATATATATATATATATATATATATAAATAAAAGCATATATCAAAAAAGACTTGCACTCTCTACTAGCACCCTGGCAGCCGTTTTGGGGTGAGAGTGCACATCTTTGCTACTATATATATATATATATATATATATATATATATATATATAAACCGAGATCAGAAGAAAAGGCACTCCATAAATAATAGCAGCTCCCAGGGTGCACTTCAGAAAATATCAAAAATATCCAGCACAAAAAAGGCACTCACTGGTTAGGTAAAACATAACATTTAATGAGTTACATTAAAAAACATGACTTTCAGAGGCATTTCTCCCCCTTTATCAAATGCATGATACAGCTTGAAAAAGTTACAAAAGCAGTATACCCCCTTAGCAATCCCATCACCTTATATACATATGTGTAGCTCCATTAGACGCCGAGCCACGAGTGCGGCCCGTGTGCCGTGCCAGGTGGAAGTGACGTCATCAGCGTGAGTTACGCTCAGACGTCGGTTGCCTAGGGGATATACAGACGCGGTGTAATGGCCAATGGCATGGCCTAGATACCTAATTGTAAACAAAACATAGCGATCAGTATAGATACCGCAGTAAATCTGTATATTCCAGGTGCCGCATAATGGATACTAACATTAAAAACATAAATTTAAAACGGATCCAACGATCCAATTATACATATGGAGGACAAATACAAACAGTGCAGGACATGATTAGTGTAACGTATACTCTGTAATCAAACTTCAACTATATCCGAAATTGAGAATAGCATATTTAATATAGCATATTTAATATAGCATATTTAATATATTCTGCTATCATCCAATGCATATGCTTAAATACTCAACTAGTATACATTCACTATGATCATGTATCCCAGAGTATGGCAGAAACCCAGATACCAGAGGACATGAGCCAGAGACTTGTAAGACATGAAATGGAGTATATGGCATATCAATTCAAAGCATATAATATGTGTAAGCAAGGTTAGAGTCATCAGGTCAATGTAAAGAGTCCAGAGCCACATTGATAGGACATTTAGGATTCCATGTAGAATGGTGAAAAGTCCAGCATGGTGTTCAACCCCTTTGGTGCTAGGGTATCCAGCATGTATATCCACCTGGTCTCAAGTCTGAGCAGTCAATTGCCCCTATTGCCCCCCCCTTGTTAGTGGTGGCACATGGTCTATAAGCATAGTTCTAAGACTTGAGACACTATGCTTACAACTGGCAAAGTGGCGCGCTACTGGCTGATCGGAGTTACCCTTATCAAGGGCATCTCTAATCGCACAGCGGTGATTGGCCATACGTTCCCGAAATGTAGTGACCGTCTTGCCTATGTAAACAAGGGAGCATGGGCAAATCAACATGCAAATTACATAGGTGCTCATACATGAAAGTCTATAGTTGATTTTATATCGCTTGTTGGTGTGTGGGTGTTGGAATGTTTCTCCTTTCAGCATGCTGTCACACAGTCCCCACATTTAAAGCAACCCTTCTTGTTTGATTTTAACCAGGTGGTACCCTCATAGCACTTTATGGGGTCAGTTTTAACTAGTAGGTCTCTCAAGTTTTTGGCTCGACGATAAACAACCCTAGGGGGCTGTTTATGCAAAAATGGTAGTGTTTTGTCGGTGTTAATCAAGTCCCAATGTTTGGAAACCATGTTCTTTACATCTTGGTGCATAGGATCAAAAGTGGTGATAAAATTAAGACACTCATCCGGTATGGTGTTGTCCTTCACGGTGACTACTGCGCCCTCTGAGCGTTTCACCACTTTTTCTTTAATTTCCCTAACCAGCTCATCATCATATCCACGTGCAATTAACTTATTGGACATCTCGTCCAATTGAGTCTCTCTATAACATGCCTCGGTATTATTACGTAGGACTCGAGTGAGCTGAGAGGCGATTATCCCATTTTTTTGATGTATCGGATGATAGCTATGGGCTTCCAATAGGGAGTTTCTGTCTGTAGGCTTGGTATATAAAGATGTACCAAACCTACAGACTCCTTCATTAGTCACTTTGAAGATGTTGAGGTCCAAAAAATGGACCATATCAGCATCATATTCCATTTTAAATTTGATTGGAAGTGTCAAACTATTTAATCCATTAACCCAAGAGTTCAAACTGTCAATGGTGCCCCGCCAGATGAGAAAAACATCATCAATGTACCTGGTATAATATGCCACCTCTATCATGTCCTGGGGTCGCATAACAAACTGTTCGTACCAGGACATGTAGAGGTTGGCATATGTAGGGGCCATATTTGACCCCATAGCGGTCCCCGAGATCTGCAGGTAAAAATCCTTTTCGAATTTAAAATAGTTTTTCTCCAAACAAATTTGTAAGAGTTCCAAAAGAAACTCGATAGGGGGGCCATTATATTGCTGAGATCCTACCACCATGGACCTGACAGCCTGCACACCTCCCACGTGAGGAATGGAGGTATACAGACTGTCAACATCCATGGTAACCAGGATGTCACCAACCTGTAACTGATCAAATGTGGTAAGAAATTTTATGAGACTAGGTGAGTCTTTCAAATATGCAAAAGTATCCTTTACCACTGGCTGTAGGTGATGATCAATGTATTTAGCGATATTTGAAAACAATGAGCCCCTAGCAGAGACAATTGGTCTGCCAGGGGGATTAGTTAGTGTCTTATGGACCTTGGGTAACAAATACAGGACCAGTGTTATTAGAAAATCAACCGTAAGGAAAGCTAATTCATTCTCATTCAGAATACAGGCCTCACCTGCAGACCTCAGGGACTGATCAACTAGTTTTTTGAACATTTTTTGTGGGATTACCTCTAAGGCGTGTGTATACATTCTCATCGGCAAATTGGCGTTTGGCCTCTTGGCGGTAATCGTCATAGTTCATAATGACGATTCCGCCGCATTTATCCGCCGGACGTATGATGATAGTTTGATCATCACTAAGATCCTTGATAGCCCTGAATTCTTTAGGTGTCAAGTTGGGAAAATGGGTTTTTTCTTGATCTTTATCAATGTCATGGCAAATCATATGGGTGTACCCTTTTATAGAAGAGTGTGTGATGGCAGGTTCAAAAGTGGATCTAGGTCTAAACATATGTTCAGTGGAAGTGTCCTGTACTTTGTCCTTGAAAAAATCTTTCAATTTCAACTTCCTCTGTAAGTTGTGTACATCAACAATCTTATGAAATTTATCATGGTTAGGAGTTGGTATGAAGGAAAGGCCACGATTGAGTACACCATGTTCCACCCCAGTGAGACGCCTGTCACTGAGGTTGAACACAATGTCTATTTCTTCTTGTAATTTCACTTTTTTGTTGTGTCCCCCCCTTCTGATGTGGGGTCTCTTATTTCTCTGTCTGTGTTTGGCACGGGCCACACTCGTGGCTCGGCGTCTAATGGAGCTACACATATGTATATAAGGTGATGGGATTGCTAAGGGGGTATACTGCTTTTGTAACTTTTTCAAGCTGTATCGTGCATTTGATAAAGGGGGCGAAATGCCTCCGAAACGTCATGTTTTTTAATGTAACTCATTAAATGTTATGTTTTACCTAACCAGTGAGTGCCTTTTTTGTGCTGGATATTTTTTATATATATATATATATATATATATAGAACATATCCTTTTATGTACAGAACACTGGAATGTGAAATATTCATATTTCATGTCGGGTTAGTGCACTTGAGAAAATGCGATCGGGTTTGCCAACATGTAAAAATGTAAGGTTTTTTTCTCTCTTCACTCTCCATTGATGTCTATGGGGGGGGGTGTATGTTAATGAGGGTATTATATTCCAAGTTCTGCTTTTTGTGCATGTTGGGTTAGAGTATAAGCAAAAACTGTTTACTTTCAACTTGTAATGCATTCTTAACCCGACACGCAAGGTCTAGCGGAGCTAACGCGATTGTAGGAACACAAAATATTGCTCCACTCCTAATCTAGCCCACAGTGAATAAAGTGTAAAATGTATTTTAATAAAGTGCTTTGATATATTTTAAAATAATTTTTATTAAGTGTTTTTGGATGTTTTAACTCCTAAATTTAATTTTCTGCCCTTGGTGATAAAAGGGTTAAACATATTGGGCTAGATTACATGTGGAACGCTATTTTAACATGCGTCCTTAAAGGGGCAAATTTGCCCCTTTACGGGTGCACGTTAAATAACCAGCGGGAGCACTTTGCTTTTAGCCAGACCTCTGGTCGATTTAAAAAATGTGCCCAATTGCCCCCAAAATAAAGCGGACAGTTGTTTTATATAAATAGAGAATATGACCATTTTTATTTTTTAATAAAAAACTGCTCAAAGCAGTAATATGGGGTTAAAGTGAGGGGATGAGTGGTGTTAAAAAAAAACCCCGGGACTGAATAGTGACTTTACATAGAGGTGAATGGGGACTGTGTTTTCACTGTAAATATATATGTTTATGCTTATATACATATATATATTTATATGTTAATATGTGTATATATACGTGTGACTGAAAGGAGCACAAATTTTGCTTTTCTACTCACCCAGCTTGACGTGATCAGCTCTGGTTGTGGTCCTTTTCTTTCTTCATGGTGTTGGTCTTCTGGGGTGGTACATTTCATCTTCATGGTGGCAGTCCTCTTCTTTCATCTTGTTTCATCTTCTTCTATCTTCCATAGTCTGTCTTCCATCCAATCCTCTTCCATCCTATCCTTCTTCATGCGGTCCCCGCAGCACACTGAGGCTTGAATGTGAGGTTCCCCCTTATATAAAAATTCCCTTGCATTTCTTTTTGATGATTTTTTAATTCCTAATCCAATCAACCAATAGAAAAAGCTTTCATTCTGTTGGTTGATTGAACTAAGAATTAAAAAATCAGCCAATAGAAATGCAAGGGCACCCCTATATAAGGTGGAACTTTGTATTCAAGCTTAAGTGTGTCAGGGTTGTGGCGGATTAGGGGTTAATAGGTTAGTGGGTGTTTGCATTGGGTAGTTTTGGCAGTTTAGGTGTTAATAGGTTAGGGGGTGTTTGTAATGGGGGTTATGGTGCTATAGGGGTTAAGTAGTGTAGGGTTAGTTTGCGGTGGTGGGTTATGTCGATTTAGAGGTACATAGGTATTTTTCTTAGTATCAGTGTTATATATTTAAAAGGAATCCTTTACTTTACATTGCCAATGTTGGTGACAATGTGCTTGGAATATTTCGCCAGCATCGCCTCTGATTGCAATGCTGCCTTTAAACAGTACTGTCTGCACTTTTGAATATTTTGCTGGCTTTCTTGTATTTGCGTTACATCCCATTTCAATATATATCCGTCTCGCAGCACCTTGATCATCAGGGCCATTGTGTGATCAACCAGGCTGAGAAATCTAAAAACACATTTTTGTTTGTCATATCAAATACTTACTGTGGGTCTGTATCATTTAAAGCACTTATGTGATATTGGAATATACAGCCTTATAAAAACTAGAATGCAATAATTGTATCCAGCTTTTGTATTCAGCATTATTATAGTTTCTAAACACAAAAAAATTACACACAAAAATAACAATAAATTAAATGTGATCAAAAAAGGATATGTGAATAACGGTATAAAAGTCAGTTTACAGAATATCTTTACAATTTTCAATGTGGATAACCTGAGTGAGGAAAAAAGTGTTTGTTACGTGATATTTTCACAATCTCCAATGTAGTTGAAGTGTATCCTAAGACAATAAACAAATATAGTGTAATACCAATTAGGATAATATGGTGAAACTTAAAAAAAATTGTACTCACACTTTCTAGAGCTAGTGTACGCTCATGTATAAGGCAGTCCTGAGCTCACAACGCTGTCAGGCACAGCTGTCTTCACAAATATTGCTGAAATCCTCTCCCGACATACAAAGCTCAAAGAGAAATATATATAGGGGCATATTTATCAAGCTCTGCCATAACTTGTCCACCTGCTCTGAGGCAGCGGACAGAAATAAACCAGATCGAATACGATCGGGTTAATTAACACCCCATTCTAGTGGCTGATTGGCCGCGAATCTGCAGGGGACGGCATTGCACCAGCAGATCACAAGAACTGCTGATGCAATGATAAATGCCGACAGCGTATACTGTTGGCATTTATCGATTTGCAGAGGACTTGATATGCTACTTCGTATCATGTCCGCTCCCACATTGATAAATATGCCCCATAGTGTATATTACACTATATAAGTGAGTTTTACGTTATTACACTATATGCATTTCTGCTTGAGTTTTGTATGTCGGAAGAGAATCTCTGTCCCTTAGTGTAGAGGGGTAGATTGTGATGTGGGGGGTGGCAGTTTAGGGGTTAATAGTCTAGAAGGAAAATGGGACAAAAAGAGAGGCGCTTGTGTGTACCAGTCAGAACAAAGCAGACGTTGAATAAATCCACAACAGGGTACTCACATTTTTCAATAACACTCATACAGTGCTATCACGCACATACTGGGTAATCACAGCGACCCAGCTTGCTGTAATTCCAACAGGTATGCAGGAACACTTGTATTAGAAATCCTTAGAACAGGATCACAGGAGCAGCTCCAGCAGCAGGAGGCCAAAAGGCCAACAAATCCAATCTCCAGTAGGGAAATAGGTGAATGGTGGTGGGAGTATAAAGAGATCAGTACAGGTTCCAATAAAGTTAAAAGTGGAATTTATTTAAAATGATAAAAACAGGAACCAACAGGCAGGGCATATGATAACCCTCCTAGTACACATGCAACACGTTTCTCAGCACCAACGCTGTTTCATCAGGCATAGGGGTTAATAGTGTAGGATGCAACTGTTTCCTATGGACAAACTCTTTATGTGACATTTCAGGTCACATAAAATTTTGCACAGTAAATGTGATCTCATTCAATCAATTGCATTTACTTTCAACTTGTAATACAACAGAACATTACCGCTCAATGCTACCCATAAAAAATATTTGGAGCGTAAATTAGCGCAATTTTGCGCAAGCACATTTGCTCTCATTTTAACAGTGGGCCATTTGTAATATGTATTTGAGCGTAAAGAACACCGCAATCTCGCGATTGCATTTACGTTCCTCAAGCTAACAGTATCGCTCCACTCATAATCTAGGCCTGTATTTTATTTTGTATACAGATGTGTGTTTAGGATTGTGTTTTTACAAATTTGGATTATGCTTTGACAGTTTCTGTGTAACTTTAACAAATTAGGATCATACTTTGTATATTTGTTTATTACTTTGTAGTTTGTTTTTATTTTATTTAAATAAAACTGGAAAACTGACATCTTCAGTTTCCCAGAGAGTTTCATTACAATATATGGGCCCAATAAGCAAAGTTTCTCTAGTTTGGGGAGAAATTATTGTGCAGACTTCAGAGGCTGAACCGAATTATATAAGAGATGAGAGATGCCTTCCACAGAAAGTGAGAAGGCTCTCTGGGATACAGATTTTCACACAGGAGAGAGAAGTTAACAGGAAAGCACATGGGGCTGAAGTTCTCTTGAAGTTCCCTTGCATTTTCTTACTAGTGTAGTATTTATTACTTTTCTGTTAGTTAAATAAGTACATTGTGAATTTTGAGCAGATTTCACCTGCTTATAGCTGGAGAGATAATTCAGTGAGGCCATTGGGATCAGCTTGTTTAAAATGCTTAGAGCATTTCATAAGACATACCCTGAGAACTCCCATGTTAAGCCAATGAAGCTTTCCTTTATCTCCTAGTTTCTCTCCCAGTTTCTGAAGCTCTGTTTCATTTTACAATTGATAAAATACAAAGTGCAATATAATTTGTAAAAGATACACAGGAATACAAAAAATATGATCCTAATGTGTTAAAGAAAATAACCAGAATTTGTAAAATCACAGCTTGATCTAAATCTAAATGTATTAAAATAGGAAACAGAAAGTGCAAAGCTTAAATTTAATAATAATAGAATGACCCAACCTGAAGTGTAAAGTAATATAAAATGCAAAGCACAAAGTGCAAGTGTAAGAAGGCTCAAAAACTTACATCGATTTTGTATGACATTTTGATAGCTCAAACAAAAGAGTTTTATAAATGTTGGTATTTAATTGGACTAAGGAGCTATTGTGCAATATCAAGAAGTAAAAGTAGCTCTAGTGGAGCTAATTTTGCTGCCTTATAATATAACTGTAAACCTAAATTTCCATGTCTCAATGTGCACAAGCAATAATTAGTTTATCTCAGCTTTTTACACATGTTGGAAGTAGCATGTGTATTACAAGTTGAAAGTAAATGTGTTTGCTTGAGCGCAATTGAATTTAACACGCGTCAGGATAGCGTGACTTCAGAGCTATGGTTAACACTGTTTGATAAAAAATATTTTTAAAAAATATAGCATAAAAAAGTTATTAGGGCTCAAAGATATGAGGTCTCAGGTGTTAGAAAAAAAAGCATGCAAAAAAAGGAAATTTATGTTTACCTGATAAATTGATTTCTTCTACGATACGATGAGTCTACGGATTTTATCCTTACTTGTGGGATATTATCCTCCTGCTAACAAGAAGTGGCAAAGAGCACCACAGCAGAGCTGTATATATAGCTCCTCCCTTCCCCTCCACCTCCAGTCATTCGACCGAAGGTTATAGGAAGAGAAAGGAAAAGCTAAAAGGTGCAGAGGTGACTGAAGTTGTAAATAATAAAAAACATAATCTGTCTTAAATTGACAGGGAGGGCCGTGGGCTCGTTGTATCGTAGAAGAAATCAATTTATCAGATAATTTCCTTTTCTTCTACAAGATACGACGAGTCCACGGATTTCATCCTTACTTGTGGGATACAATACCAAAGCAACAGGACATGGATGAAAGGGAGGGACAAGACAGAGACCTAAACGGAAGGCACCACTGCTTGAAGAACTTTCCTCCCAAAAACAGCCTCAGAAGAAGCAAAAGTATCAAATTTGTAAAATTTGGAAAAAGTATGAAGGGACGACAAAGTCGCAGCCTTCCAAATCTGTTCAACAGAAGCATCATTTTTAAAAGCTCATGTGGAAGCCACAGCCCTAGTAGAATGAGCCGTTTTTCTTTCAGGAGGCTGCTGTCCAGCAGTCTCATATTCCAGGCGGATGATACTTCTCAGCCAAAAAGAAAGAGAGGTAGCCATAGCTTTCTGACCCCTACGCTTTCCAGAATAAACAATGAACAATGAAGATGATTGATGGAAATCCTTAGTTGCCTGTAAGTAAAACTTTAAGGCATGGACCACGTCCAAGTTATGTAACAGACACTCCTTCTTGGAAGAAGGATTAGGACACAATGAAGGAACAATAATTTCCTGATTAATATTCTTATTCAAAACAACCTTAGTAAGGAACCCAGGTTTGGTACGTAAAACCACCTTATCAGAATGAAATATGAGCTAAGGCAAATCACACTGTAACGCTGAAGGCTCAGAAACTCTTCGAGCAGAAGAAATAGCAACCAAAAACAGAACTTTCCAAGATAATAATTTTATATCTATGGAATGCAAAGGTTCAAATGGAACCCCTTGAAGAACTTGAAGAACTAAATTTATACTCCAGGGAAGAGTAATTGGTCTAAATACAGGCTTAATTCTGGTTAGAGCCTGACAAAAAGACTGAACATCTGGCACATCTGCCAAACGTTTGTGAAACAAAATTTACAACGCAGAAATGTGTCCCTTTAAGGAACTAGCTGATAAGCCTTTCTCCAAGCCTTCTTGGAGAAAAGACAGAATCCTAGGAATCCTAACTTTACTCCATGAGTAGCCCTTGGATTCCCACCAATAAAGATATTTACGCCATATCTTATGATAGATCTTTCTAGTGACAGGCTTTCTAGCCTGTATCAAAGTACTGATAACAGAATCAGAGAATCCTCGCTTCGATAAAATCAAGCGTTCAATCTCCACGCAGTCAGCTGCAGAGAAATTAGATTTGGATGTTGTAAAGGACCTTGAATGAGAAGGTTCTGTCTCAAAGGAAGTTTCCACGGTGGTAGCGAAGACATGTCCACTAGATCTGCATACCAAGTCCTGCGTGGCCACGCAGGCGCTATCAGAATCACTGACGCTCTCTCCTGTTCTATTCGAGCAATCACGCGTGTAAGGAGAGGAAACAGTGGAAACACATAAGCTAGGCTGAATGACCAAGACACTGCCAAGGCATCTATCAGTTCAGGCTGGGGATCCCTCAACCTGGATCCCCAGCCTGAACTGCAGCGGTCTGAGATGAAAGCGAGCAAACGGAATGATGTCCATTGCCGCTACTATTAATCCAATTACCTCCATACACTGACTAAGCCACTGATGGCCGAGGAATGGACTGAAGTGCTCGGCAAGTATTTAGAATCTTTGATCTCCTGACCTCCGTCAGAAATATTTTCATGGCTACCGAGTCTATCAGAGTTCCCAGGAAAGGAACACTTGTCTGTGGAACAAGTGAACTTTTCTCTATGTTCACCTTCCAACCGTGAGTTCTAAGAAAAGACAGCACTGTGTCCGTGTGAGATTTTGTCAGATGATATCTTGACGCCTGGATCAGAATATCATCCAGATAAGGCGCCACTGCTATGCCTCGCGGTCTGAGAACCGCCAAAAGAGACTCTAGAACCTTTGTGAAGATTATGGGTGCTCTAGCCAACCCAAAGGGAAGAGCCACGAACTGATAATGTTTGTCCAAGAGGGCAAACCTTAGAAACTGATGATGATCCTTGTGGATAGGAATATGAAGGTGAGCATCCTTCAAGTCCACGGTAGTCATATATTGACCCTCCTGGATCATTGGTAAAATTGTTTGAATTGTCTCCATCTTGAAAGATGGAACTCTGAGAAACTTGTTTAGACACTTGAGGTCTAAGATGGGTATGAAAGTTCCCTCTTTTTTGGGAACCACAAATAGGTTTGAGTAGAACCCCTGTCTCTGTTTCCATTTTGGAACTGGACAAATTACTCCCATGGTAAAAAGGTCTTTTACACAGTGTAAGAACGCCTCTCTTTTTATCTGGTTTACAGATAATTTTGAAAGATAAAATCTCCCTCTTGGGAGAAAGTCCTTGAATTCCAATTGATAACCGTGGGTCACTATTTCTAGTGCCAAGGGGTCCTGAACATCTCTTGCCCAAGCCTGAGCAAAGAAAGAGAGTCTGCCCCCTACTAGATCCGGTCCCGGATCGGGGGCCGCCTCTTCATGCTGTCTTAGTAGCAGCAGCGGGCTTCTTGGATTGTTTACCTTTATTCCAGTTCTGGTTGGGTCTCCAGACTGACTTAGATTGGGTAAAATTCCTATCCTGCTTTGTGGAGGAAGAGGAAGCTGAGGGTCCTCCTTTAAAGTTCCGAAAGGAACGAAAATTATTTTGTTTACCCCTCATCTTAACAGACTTATCCTGAGGTAGGACATGGCCTTTACCTCATGTAATGTCAGAAATGATTTCCTTCAATTCCAGGCCCAAAAAGGGTCTTACCTTTAAAAGGAATAGCTAAAATCTTAGTCTTTGAAGACACATCAGCAGACCAAGATTTGAGCCACAACGCTTTACGTGCTAAAATAGCAAATCCTGCATTCTTTGCTGCTAATTTAGCAATTTGAAAAGCGGCATCAGTAATAAAAGAATTAGCCAGCTTGAGAGCCTTAATTCTATCTAATATGTCATCTAATGGAGTCTCAACCTTAAGAGACTCTTCAAGAGCCTCAAACCAAAAAGCTGCTGCAGTATTTACAGGAACAATGCAAGCCGTAGGTTGTAAAAGAAACCCCTGATTAACCCCTTAAGGACCAGCGACGTACCCTGTATGTTGCTGGCCTTTTTTGGGGACTTGATTGTTTTATAGCGCGGTCTTGCCACCAGCGTTAAGACTGCTCTATTCCACAAAGCCTTCTGGAGGGAGGGCATTAATAGCGTGTTCTTGCTAGACTTGTGCTATTATGTCCTGAAAAAACCCTTAACGACCAGTGACATACAGGGTACATTGCGGTCATTAAGGGGTTAATAAATCATTTCTTTAGTAGACCCTCTAATTTCTTATCCATAGGGTCTTTGAAAGCACAACTGTCCTCAATGGGTATAGGTGTACGCTTAGCTAGGGTAGATATAGCTCCCTCTACCTTAGGGACCGTTTGCCATGAGTCCCGAATGGTGTCTGAAATGGGAAACATTTTCTTAAAATTAGGAGGGGGAGAAAATGGTATACCTGGTCTATCCCATTCCTTTCTTATAATTTCCGAAATTCTCTTAGGAACCGGAAAAACATCAGTGTAAGTAGGTACTTCTAGATATTTATCCATCTTACACAATTTCTCTAGTGGAATTACAATAGGGTCACAATCATCCAGAGTCGCTAAAACCTCCCGAAGTAACAGGCGGAGGTGTTCAAGCTTAAATTTAAAGGACATCGCGTCCGAATCTGTCTGAGGTAAAACATTACCTGAATCTGAAATTTCACCCTCAGACAGTAATTCCCTGACCCCCAACTCAGAACACTGTGAGGGTACATCGGAAATAGCTAATAAAGCATCAGAGGATTCAGTATTTACATTAATACCTGACCTACTGTGTTTTCCCTGCAACACTGGTAATTTAGATAATACCTCAGTAAGGGTAGTTGACATAACTGCAGCCATCTCCTGCAGAGTAAAAGAATTAGACGCACTAGAAGTACTTGGTGTCGCTTGTGTGGGCGTTAAAGTTTGTGACACTTGGGGAGAATTGGATTGCATATCCTGATTCTCTTCAGACTGAGAATTATCCTTCGGCACACTTTCTTGACCTAATATATGGTCTTTACAATGTAAGGCTCTTTCAGTACAAGAGTTACACAATGTTAGAAGGGGTTGCATAATAGCTTCTAAACACATAGAACAATTAGATTCAGATTCCTCAATGTCAGACATGTTTGAACAGACTAGTAATAACCGCAAAAGTCGTTTAAACACTTTTTTATTGCTCAAAATAAACTTTTGAAAAACGTGTACTGCGCCTTTAAGAAAAGAAAAAGTGAACAATTTTTCCAAACTGCTTAAATAACGTTAAATTCTCTCCAAATTTAACTTAAAATTGTTGGTTTATCCAAAAATTACTGCACCCCAGTAGTAAGTGGAGAAATAAGGCTCTAAAGTACATAGATCAACAACTTGTCAATTTACAGTCAAAAATACCCTCTGCACCTCACCACAGCTCTGCTGTGGCACCTACCTGCCCCCAGGGTACTTCGAAACAACTTTCCAACACTCCAGACCAGATTGCACAGTCCAGGAGCCACCGGAGTTACTGCTTGCTGCTGCCTAGTCTGTAGGAAGTGTGCATCTGAGCGCGCGAAAATAAGCCCCACCCCTTAAGGTCGATGCAGGAGTAACCCCAAACATTACCGCATGGGGAAGCGGTTTTACACTTACGTTATCAAAACACAGTATAACCCCTCAAACACACCAGTATTCAAACAGGTTATTGCCAGAAAATAAAAACGTTATGCACCGTTTTTCTTTATGACTCACATAGTGTCACATAATGCCCATAAAATGTTAACTATATATAAATAAAATACAGGGACTCCAGTAACACCTTTCTGTAAAATAGGATTATTGCTTACCCCATTCCCATACAGGGAAATAAATGCCAGCCAGTTCTGATATTTCAAGTCTCCTCAGAAATAAAAGGCTGCACATACCATAATGCTGCTTGTAGCATGAAACCGGTCTCCACACTGAAGTTGTCTTGTGGTTAGCTTCAGAAGTCTTGTGGGAACCAGCATGGATCTTAGTTACAACTGCTAAGATCATCAACCTCAGGGCAGAAATCTTCTTCTATAGCCCCCTGAGGAAAATAGTACTCGCCGGTACCATTTAAAATAAAAAACTTCTTGATTGAAGAAACTAAAACTAGCACCTCACTTTACCTCTTCCTAGTATAACACAGGTAAAAAGAATGACTGGAGGTGGAGGGGAAGGGAGGAGCTATATATACAGCTCTGCTGTGGTGCTCTTTGCCACCTCCTGTTAGCAGAAGGATAATATCCCACAAGTAAGGTGGACTCGTCGTATCTTGTAGAAGAAAGGAATTTAACATACTATAAATATACATACATATACATGTCTAAATATGTATGTATGTGTATATATATATATATATATATATATATGTGTGTGTGTGTGTGTGTACAGATGTATTTATGTATTTATATGTGTTCTTCACATAGGGGATTTTATTCTAAGTATTTATAAATATATATATATATATATATATATATATATATATATATATATATATATATATATATATATATATACCTACCTATTAATAATTATGAGTATAGATTTATATTTTTCCAAAAAAGCATCATATATATCATATATGAGCATGTTACAGGGTCATGGGATGTGTACCCGGTCTGGTATGAGAGTGCAGTCCCTTCCATGTTTTGTATATGTCTAGGGTGATTACATAAGCCTGTGCACCCTTCCCTTGTTCCCAGTTTGTTTGGATTTGAGAGCTTGCATTGTGTGGCTGTTTTAGGGTCCCAGGTATTGGAAAGGACCTTGATGTGGTACCTGGGCTTGTCCCATTTGGCCAGATGCGGTAACTAACCTTTCCATTTTTGCTTTTAAATCTTAGCTGAGAGCTTGTAATTGAGTGCTGGACTTTCTCTGTGTGTTGTATTAATTTGTTTTGTAATTTTCCCTATGGTTCTTGCACCCAGACCTGTCTGGGGTTAACTGCCTGTGACTCTGGGGACAGCACAGCTTCCTGTGAGTGCCCGTGAGCACCCAGGGCTGAGCATGTTACAGGGTCATGGGATGTGTACCCGGTCCAGTATGAGAGTGCAGTCCCTTCCATGTTTTGTATATATATATACTTTAAGTATAAATAGAACAAATTCTACTATGTGAAGAACAATGCAATGTAAAATATTATTATTTCATGTCGGTTTGGTGCACTTGGTTAAACGCGATTGGGTTTGCGCACAATTATGGATGTTAGTTTTTTCCCCCAATTTTGTGTTCCATTAAAGTCTATGGGGGAATATGTTAATGTGGTCATGATATTCAAAGTTTGGCTTTTTGCGTGCGTCAGTTTAGCGCTCGTGCGAAAACATTTTACTTTCAACTTGTACAATAGAAAGTATATGTCCACAGCACTTGAAATAAAGATTGAATTAATAGAAAGTGCTGTAGACATCTACTTTTCTATTGTACATGATTGGGAGAGTTTGACAGAGCCCCTGTCTACATCGGCACTGGCACTCAGGACTGCTGCTGTTCAGGTTTTTGTGTTACTTTCAAGTTGTAATAGGGTGAGCGCTAAATAGAGTGCCACTTGTAATCTAACCCTTTATCGTTTAGATTGATTACAGAATTATGTTGAGACTGGACTTGAAATGTGCCCATAAACATGTATATTATTAAAAAAAAAAAATGGGAAATTAGACAGGTAATACAAAATCTGAAAGATTACAATATCTGAGAAAGAATGATGATTTTTACAGTTGCTATACAGCTTTTCCAGGAAAAATAAGATGAATGCTAGTCATTAAGTGTTTAAAAATGCATTTCAATAGTGAAGGATAATTAACTCTAAATAGGTCAAGAGGGTCTTTGGGAATTTGAATTCCTAAATAGTCAATGGAGGATTTGGTCTAAGTGTTTAAATGCTGTTTTCAAATTCAGTGTTGCTTTCTTGCATTTCTGAAAAGCTAAAGCTTCATTTTCAGTCTTGTTCAACTTGTGTGACATTTTACTTTGGGCCAAATTACAAGTTTTGCGGTATGGCTATACTGCTAATAAATTGACAATTGTGCGCGGAATGGCAGGTCTCCCATATTACAAGTTGCCGTGGTACAGCTATACCGCAAGAGTTTAAGCCTGTACCACAAATCTCCATTCCGCACTCAAAAAATTGCTTTTGAGTGTGGAATTTTCATTGCCCCTGTATTACAGGTTGTGCGGTCCGGCTATAACGCTAGCATTTTAGCTTATACTGCCAAAATCCATTCCGCGATCAGAGACCAGTAGTTGTGGATTATGCGACACAAGAATGTTTCACAAAACTCATAACAAAAATGTTACAAAGTACAGTAACACTCATAAACTACACTATTAACCCCTAAACCGCCACCCCTCCGCATTGCAAATACTTTATTACATTTATTAACCCTTAATCTGCTTCCCACTTACATAGCCAGGGCCAGATTTACATCTCAGATGTCTGTAGGCACAAAAACCTGCTCTCTTAATCTCTGCCATCTAACTATTTGCCGCCATCTTAGGTACTGGCAGATTTCTGTACTTATAAACTGTTTTTTTTTTTTTAATTTATTTATTTTTTCTATTATTTTCTGTAGCGTAGTGTGTGTCCCCCCTCCCCGCTCCCTCTAATAGAGCTCCCCTGCTGCAAACATCCCCCCCTCAACACTCATTTTTTTTACAATGAATAAAAGGAAGAGAGCGACAGAGAGGGAGAGAAATGGGAAAATGAGAAAGAAAAAATAGAGGTAAAGAGAGAAGGCAAGAAAGAAAAGAGAGAGAGAGAGAGAGAGAGAGAGAGAGAGAGAGAGAGAGAGAGAGAGAGAGAGAGAGAGAGAGAGAGAGAGAGAGAGAAAGAGAGAGAAAGAGAGAGAGAGAAAGAGAAAGGGGGAGATGGGAAAAAGAGAAAGAGGGGTAGAGGGGGGAGTGAGAGAAAGATGGGGTAGAGGGTAAAAGCAAGATGAGGAGAGAGTGACAGAGGGGAGAGAGAGGGGTGAGAGAGAAAAAAAGTAGAGAGAGATAAAAAGGAACAAGAGAGAAAAAAGGAGGGAGAGAAAAAGGAGGTAAGAGAAAGAGGGGGAGAGAGAGAAAGAGGGGGAAGAGAGAGAAAGGGGAAGAAAGAAAGGGGTTAGAGAGAGAAAGAGGGTGAGAGAGAGAAAGAGGGTGAGAAAGAGGTGGAGAGAGAGAAAGATGGTGAGAGAGAAAGAGGGTAAGAGAGAGAAAGAGAGGGTGAGAGAGACAGAGAGTGAGAGAGAGACAGGGTTAGAGAGAGAAAGGGGACAAAATAAAGGGGTGAGAGAGAGAAAGAGGGTGAGAGAGAGAAAGAGGGTGAGAAAGAGGGTGCGAGAGAGAAAGATGGTGAGAGAGAGAGAGAAAGATGGTGAGAGAGAGAGAAAGAGGCTGAGAGAGAGAAAGAGGGTGAGAGAGAGAGAGAGAAAGAGAGAGAGGGAGAGGGTGAGAGAGATAGAGTGTAAGAGAGAGACAGAGAGTGAGACAGAGGGGTAGATAGAGAGAAAGAGGTGAGAGATAAATAGGGTGAGAGAGAGAAAGAGGTTGAGAAAGAGAAAGAGGGTGAGAAAGAGAAAGAGGGTGAGAGAGAGAAATGTGGTATGAGAGAAAGAGGGTTAGAGAGAGAAAGAGGGTGTGAGAGAGAGAGAAAGAGAGGGTGTGAGAGAGAGAGGGTGAGAGAGATAGAGGGTAAGAGAGAGAGAGAGAGGGTGAGAGAGACAGAGAGTGAGAGAGAGACAGATGGGGGAGAGAGAGAAAGGGGAAGAAAGAAAGAGGTAAGAGAGAGAAAGAGGGTGAGAGAGAGAAAGAGGGTGAGAAAGAGAAAGAGGGTGAGAGAGAGAAAGATGGTGAGAGAGAGAAAGATGTGAGAGAGAGAGAAAGAGGCTGAGAGAGAGATAGAGGGTGAGAGAGAGAGGGTGAGAGAGAGGGTGAGAGAGATCGAGGGTAAGAGAGAGACAGAGAGTGAGACAGAGGGGGAGAGAGAGAGAAAGGGGTGAGAGAGATAAATAGGGTGAGAGAGAGAAAGAGGTTGAGAGAGAGAGAAAGAGGGTGAGAAAGAGGGTGAGAGAGAGAAAGATGGTGTGAGAGAGAGAAAGAGGGTGAGAGAGAGAAAGAGGTTGTGAGAGAGAGAGAAAGAGAGGGTGTGAGAGAGAGGGTGAGAGAGATAGAGCATAAGAGAGAGACAGAGAGTGCGAGAGAGACAGGGGGAGAGAGAGACAGACGGGGAGAGAGAGACAGAGGGGTAGAGAGAGAGAGAAAGTGGCAGAGAGAGAACAAAAGAGAGGGGGGGTAGAGAGAAAGAGGGGAAGAGAGAAGGGGAAAGAGATAGAGAGAGACAGAGGTAGAGACAGAGAGAAAGCAAAAGAGGGGATAGAGAGTGGGGGGAGGAGAGAAATGCATGACAGTGTTTACATATAGCATGCCTTCTAATCAGCCAATAGGATTGAGCTTGCATTCTATTGGCTGATTGGAACAGAGAGTAGAATGCAAGCTCAATCCTATTGGCTGATTGGATCAGCCAATAGGATTGATGTTCAATCCTATTGGCTGATTGCATCAGCCAATAGGATTTTTTCTACCTTAATTCCAATTGGCTGATAGAATTCTATCAGCCAATTGGAATATAAGGGACACCATCTTGGATGACGTCATTTAAAGGAACCTTCATTCAGCAAGAAGCAGTCGATTGAAGAGGATGCTCCGCGTCGGATGTCTTGAAGATGGAGCCGCTCCGCGTCAGAAGGATGAAGATAGAAGATGCCGTCTGGGTGAAAACTACTGTCCGTCTGGAGGACCACTTCTGCCGGCTTCGTTGAAGACATCTTGCTGCTTGGATGAAAACTTCTCCTGGTAAGTGGAACTTCGGGGGTTAGTGTTAGGATTTTTTAAAGGTGTATTGGGTGGGTTTAATTTTTAGGTTAGGGCTTTGGGCCGCAATAGAGCTAAATGCCCTTTTAAGGGCAATGCCCATCTGAATGCACTTTTCAGGGCTATGGGGAGCTTTATGTTTTTTAGTTATGTTTTTATTTGGGGGGGTTCGTTGTTTGGGTTGTGGGTTTTACTGTTGGGGGGTTTTTTGTATGTTTTTTTTACAGGTAAAAGAGCTGATTTATTTGGGGCAATGCCCCACAAAAGGCCCTTTTAAGGGCTATTGGTAGTTTAGTTTAGGCTAGGGTTTTTTTTTTTATTTGGGTGGGCTTTTTTATTTTGATAGGGCTATTAGATTAGTTGTAATTAGTTTAAAGATCTTGTAACTTGTTTTTTATTTTCTGTAATTTAGTGGGGTTTTTTTTTTAAATTTAGCTAATTTTATTTAATTTAGTTAATTATATTTAATTTAGGTAATTTATTTAATTGTAGTATAGTGTTAGGTGTTAGTGTAAGACAGGTTAGGTGTTATTTTACAGGTAAATTTGTATTTATTTTTAGCTAGGTAGTTATTAAATAGTTAATAACTATTTAGTAACTATTCTACCTAGTTAAAATAAATAAAACTTGCCTGTAAAATAAAAATAAACCCTATGCTAGATACAATGTAACTATTAGTTATATTGTAGCTAGCTTAGGGTTTATTTTATAGGTAAGTATTTAGTTTTAAATAGGAATTATTTAGGTAATGATAGTAATTTGTATTTAGATTTCTTTTAATTATATTTAAGTTAGGGGGTGTCAGGGTTAGGGTTAGACTTAGCTATAGGGGTTAATAAATTTAATATAGTGGCAGCGACGTTGGGGGCGTCAGATTAGGGGTTAATAAATGTAGGTAAGTGGCGGCGATGTTAGGGACAGCAGATTATGGGTTAATAATATTTAACTAATGTTTGTGAGGCGGGAGTGTGGCGGTTTAGGGGTTAATATGTTTAATATGTTCGTTCTAGTGGCGATGTCCGGAGCGGCAGATTAGGGGTTAATATTTTTATGTTAGTGTTTGCGATGTGAGAGGGCCTTGGTTTAGGGGTTAATAGGTAGTTTATGGGTGTTAGTATACTTTTTAGCACTTTAGTTATGAGTTTTATGCTACAGCGTTGTAGTGTAAAGCTCATAACTACTGACTTTAAAATGCAGAACAAATCTTGATTGGATAGGGTGTTTCCCGCTAACTGGAAGTCCCATAGAAAAAAAGACTATACGCAATTTGCGTAAGTTGATTTGCGGTAAGGCCAAAAAGTTTGCAGTGCCCCTAAATCTGCAAGACTCGTAATATCAGCCGGAGTAAAAAAGCAGCGTTATGAGGCTTAACGCTGCTTTTTTACTCATAACGCAAGACTCGTAATCTAGCCATTTGGCTTTTGAGAAAGATTATGTTAACGGTAAAGCCTCCTGATTTGTTTGTTGTTCTGTTCACATCTGACCCCCCAAGTGTGCTTCATTTCCTAATGATCTCTCTATAAAAAACTGTTCTGCCCTAAGTTCAGTGCCCTGTCTTGTTGTTCATTTACCTTGCCCCAGCCTTTCTTCATGTAGCTGCCTACTAATTTTTCTGTTGCTGCAATGTGTTTGGATTGATTTTGAATTACTCCTTGTACTGCTGCTGCCTGACAGTTGATAACTTTTTGCAAGACCCTGACCAAGCTCTTTATCCTTCCTTTGTGTAGTGTTTTATTATATCTGTTAAAGCCTGCTCACTGAGAGACTAATGCCTGTAGTGTTTGCAGTTTTTCTCTGCACCAGTTCCAACAGTATCTATCTGTATCAGTTCCAGCAGTACTTGTCTACTCCAACCCCAGCAGCACTTGTCTGCTCCAGCCCAAGCAGCATTTGTCTTCTCCAGCCCCATCAGTACTTGTCTGCTCTAGCCCCAGCAGTACTTGTCTAATCCATCCCCAGCAGTACTTGTCTGCTCTAGCCCCAGCAGTACTTGTCTTCTCCAGCCCCAGCAGTATTTGTCTGCTCCAGCCCAAGTAGCACTTGTCTTCTCCAGCCCTAGCAGTACTTGCCTGCTCCAGACCAAGCAGTACTTGTCCTCTCCAGCCCCAGCAGTACTTGTTTGCTCCAGCCCCAGTGGTACTTGTCATCTCCAGCCCAATAAGTACTTGTCTTCTACAGCCCCAGCAGTATTTGTCTGCACCATCCCCAGCAGTACTTGTCTTCTCCAGCCCCAGTAGTACTTTTTTGCTCCAGCCCCAGCAGTACTTGTCTTCTCCAGCCCAATAAGTACTTGTCTTCTCCAGTCCCAGCAGTACTTGTCTGCACCATCCCCAGTAGTACTTGTCTGCTCCAGCCCAAGAAGTACTTGTCTTCTCCAGCCCCAGACGTACTTGTCTGCACCATGCCCAGAAGTACTTGTCTGCTCCAGTCCAAGCAGTACTTGTTTTCTCCAGCCCCTGGGAGTACTTGTCTGCTCCAGCCCCAGCAGTACTTGTCTGCTCTAGCCCCAGCAGTACTTGTCTGCTCCAGCCCCACAGTACTTATCTGTTCAAGCCCCAGCAGTACTTGTCTGCTCCAGCCCAGCAGTACTTGTCTGCTCCAGCCCCAGCAGTAATTGTCTTCTCCAGCCCCATTAGTACTTGTCTGCTCCAGCCCCAGTAGTACTTGACTGCTCCAGAGTCCAGCCCCAGCAGTACTTGTCTGCTCCAGCCCAAGCAGTACTTTTCTTCACCAGCCCCAGCAGTACTTGTCTTCACCAGCCCCATCAGTACTTGTCTGCTCCAGCTCCAGCAGTACTTGTCCTCTCCAGTCCTATAATTACTTGTCTGCTCCAACCCCAGCAGTACTTGTCTGCTCCCACCCCAGCAGTATTTGTCTGCTCCAGCCCCAGCAGTACTTGTCTGCTCCAACCCCAGCAGTACTTGTCTGCTCCAGCCCCATCAGTACTTGTCCTCCCCAGCCCCATCATTACTTGTCTGCTCTAGTCCCAGCAGTACTTGCTGCTCTAGCCCCATCAGTAATTGTCTTCTCCAGCACCATCATTACTTGTCTACTCCAGCCCCAGCAGTACTTGTCTAATCTAGCCCCAGCAGTACTTGTCTGCTCTAGCCCCAGCAGTACTTGTCTTCTCCAGCCTTAGCAGTACTTGTCTGCTCCAGCCCAAGTAGCACTTGTCTTCTCCAGCCCCAGCAGTACTTGTTTGCTCCAGCCCTAGCAGTACTTGTCTGCTCCAGCCCAATAAGAACTTGTCTTCTCCAGCCCCAGCAGTATTTGTCTGCACCATCCCCAGCAGTACTTGTCTTTTCCAGCCCAATAAGTACTTGTCTTCTCCAGCCCCAGCAGTACTTGTCTGCACCATCCCCAGTAGTACTTGTCTGCTCCAGCCCAAGAAGTACTTGTCTTCTCCAGCCCCAGCAGTACTTGTCTGCACCAACCCCAGTAGTACTTGTCTTCTCCAGCCCCAACAGTACTTGTCTGCTCCAACCTCAGCAGTACTTGTCTGCTCCAGTCCAAGCAGTACTTGTCTGTTCTAGCCCCAGCAGTACCTGTCTGCTCCAGCCCCACAGTACTTATCTGTTCAAGCCCCAGCAGAACTTGTCTGCTCCAGCCCAGCAGTACTTGTCTGCTCCAGCCTCAGCAGTAATTATCTTCTCCAGCCCCATTAGTACTTGTCTGCTCCAGGCCCAGTAGTACTTGTCTGCTCCAGAGTCCAGCCCCAGCAGTACTTGTCTGCTCCAGCCCAAGCAGTACTTTTCTTCACCAGCCCCAGCAGTACTTGTCTTCACCAGCCCCAGTAGCACTTGTCTGCTCCAGCTTCATCAGTACTTGTCCTCTCCAGTCCTATCATTACTTGTCTGCTCCAACCCCAGCAGTTCTTGTCTGCTCTAGTCCCAGCAGTACTTGTCTACTCCAGCCCCATCAGTACTTGTCCTCCCCAGCCCCATCATTACTTGTCTGCTCTAGTCCCAGCAGCACTTGCCTGCTCTAGCCCCATCAGTAATTGTCTTCTCCAGCACCATCATTACTTGTCTACTCCAGCCCCATCAGTACTTGTCCTCCCCAGCCCCATCATTTATTGTCTGCTCCAGTCCCAGCAGTACTTGTCTGCTCCAGCCCAAGCAGTACTTGTCTGCTTCAGCCCCACAATACTTCTCTGCTCTATCTCCAGCAGTACTTGACTGCGCCAGCCCTAGTAGTACTTGTCTGCTCAAGTCCCAGCAGTACATGTCTGCTCTAGCCCCATAGTAATTGTCTTCTCCAGCACCATCATTACTTTGGGGAGGCGCCCTGCTGGCTGCCACACTTTCCTCAGGCTCCTGACCTCTTCTGGATTTATCTTAATTTTAGCCTTCTTTCAAAATTCATCATAATTATTTCAAGGACCAATACTGACTCCACATAAGGCACAACTAGACTCATAAAAATTGAACGAATGACATTACTAAAGTGAGATACTTAACGGATGAAAATATACTTCCACTGGATCATCTTACTACCAGAAAGAGATACCTTCAGCTGAACACCACAAACACGGTACACTTAAACTAAAAAAAAAAAAAAAAACAGACTGAACCCATGCTCAGATTTCATTTCTAAACACAAGAAAAACTAATTGATTAAGTCTATTTTACTAAAATACATTGGTTTTAAAATACCTGCATGCTTTCTTATCTGTTATCTACAATGCAGCCTGAAGTGCAAAATCTCACACCTCACTCTGGCCTGAATCCTATAGAGCAGGGCAATGTAACCAGCCCCAACTGCTAACATTCCTACAAATACTAGAAGCTATTTTAACCCCTTCACTGCAGAGGGAATGACCACCTATACACCCTCACATCTGCACTCCTTAAGACCCCAAAAAGTGGTCGCAGCACTCAGTCCCTCACTAGTGGCTACCCTAAAATCACTCAGCATTTTCAAAGGGACCGACAGGGGCTGTCGTGGAGGAAAATCAAAATTTAAAGTTCTATATCCTGACAATATCACAGCTGCCCCACCACCCTGTAAACCCGCAAGCCCAATTGAAGTGATCCAACCTAAAAACCACAAAAACCGCACTATCAAATCAAGAAAATCTCTTTGTGTGATCCCTATTAGAAAACACATTGTCTCCAAAGTACAGAGCAAAAACTCAGAATCCCAAGACTGTCCTATCAGAGCAATCCTATGCAATGCCAGATCAATAAAGAACAAAACAGCTATTATTTCCGACCTTATTGAAACATGTGAATTAGCATGCATCACAGAATCATGGTTAGATGAAAATGCAGGGCCTATTCTAGAGGCAGCTATTCCAGACAATTACACAGTGTTCCACCGCCCGAGACAAGATCGCAAGGGAGGCTGAAATATGATCTGTGCAAAATCATCCTTAATTCCCAGACCAATATCAGTCCACAAAACCCAATCTTTTGAATATGTAGCTGCCAGCCTCTCAATAGAGAGAGGATTCCAAATACTGCTAATATACAGACCTCCAGGAGATGGGAAGAGATTTCTTCAGGAACTCCCAGACCTTTTGGCTGGCTTAATCCTTAAACACCACAGATGGCTTATATTAGGAGACTTCAACACTTGGATTGACAACACCCTATCCCTGCTTGGGCAGGATCTCCTCAGCTTGATGAGTACACTCTGCTTTACACAAATAGTCACCACTTCCACCCACAGAAAAGGTCATACACTTGATCTAGTGTTTAAGTCTGGACTAGAAGTGTCACCAGTAACTGTAAACCCAGTTACCTGGTCAGACCACCACTCCATTCACTTCATTGTATCACAATCAACCAGACACCAGCCTCAGAACCTGGTCAAACACCGCTCATTAAAAGGGGTGACACCACTGGATGTAGCATCACATATGGATCTAAGTGAACTAATGGGCACCTGCGAAGACCTCAGCTCCTTAGTCCGACTCTACAACAAAACCATTAGAGACACCCTAGAAATCATTGCACCATCTCGCATACGCACTGTCCAAACCCACAAAAATGCACCGTGGTTTGATAGCTCCATCAGAGAAATGAAAGGAACAGGACGTAAGCTCGAGATAAAGTGGCGCAGAACACATGATCCAGAGGATAAAGCTGCTCTTACCAAACATCTAAATAAATATCAACCCAAGACAACTCAGAAAAAATCTTCATTTTTATCAGGCGAAATTGCACTCTCCCACAATAGACCCAGGCAACTGTTTCGCACAGTAGAGAGGCTCTGCAAACCAGCATGCATGCTTAGCCCCACCAACTTTTCTCAGGATAAATGTGAAGCATTTGCGAACTTCTTCAGAGACAAGATTTCCTCAATCTGAACCGCTATCACAGCAGGCCAAACAGTTACACACTAGAACCACTACAATGGAATGCCAGATTGCCCCAGTTTATGGGCCACTTTTACAAATGTGGATATAAAAGAAGTTAAAAACACTATACAAAAGTTGCACCCTACTTTATGTGACTTAGACCCTGCTCCAACTCAGCTCATATCTGGATGCATTGAAACACTCGCCCCAGTCCTCACAAAAATAGTGCAGTGTTCACTAAAAACAGGAGACTTTCCAGATCCTCTAAAAGAAGCTGTGGTAAAACCACTCCTAAAAAAACCTTTATTAGACCCAGACTGCATGACTAATCACAGACCAGTATCCAACCTCCCATTTCTGGGGAAAATAATTGAAAAAGTAGTGGCAACTCAACTGGAAGCCCATCTATCACACCTAAACATATTTGATCCTTTCCAGTCAGACTTCAGATGCTGCCACAGAACTGAAACAGCGCTAGTCCGAGTGCTAAATGATCTCCTCATGGCAAGAGACAAAGGTGATTACTCCATTCTAATCCTCCTGGATCTCTCAGCTGCATTTGACACCATTGACCATAGGATTCTAATAGAGCACTTGCAGTACATCTGTGGTCTAGGAGGCACAGTCCTTAACTGGTTTAAATCTTTCCTCGCTGGTAGATCACAGAGAGTAATATCAGGATCAAGCTCATCAGCACTAACAGAACTGGCCTGCGGAGTTCCACAAGGATCTATCCTGTCTCCCATGCTATTCGCAATTTACTTACTACCACTGAGGGACATGATTAAGAACCTAGTATAGGTTTGAAACGTTGTTTGACATGATGGACCCTGTAAGAAATGAATAAAGGTCTATTTTAAAGTTTAACTGATGGCTGGATAAATACTTTCTTTTGGACATCATTAACCGACATGGCCTAAGGTATCATTGTTATGCTGATGACACACAACTCTACTTCTCCTTTGCTCCAGATACTACAGACCCAGCATGTCGCATAAACAGCTGCTTAACAGACCTAATAGAATGGATGAATGCTAGCTGTCTCAAAGTGAACCCGGACAAAACAGAGTTACTCTTGGTGAGGGGACCCCGGGCATCAAAAATATCCCACGATCACCCAACTGGCCTGGAGCTTGGAGGCTCTGAACTCGTTAGTTCAGCAAAGGTACAAAACCTCGGAGTGCTGATTGATGCTGGACAATCTTTTAAACTGCAGATTTCCTCCGTAATAAAATCTGCCTACTTTAATCTGAAAAACATAGCCAGGATACAACACTTAATTCCACCGGATGATATGCCAACATTAATCCATGCATTTTTATCCTCTAGGCTAGATTACTGCAATGCAATTAACTTGGGCCTCCCAAAAAAAGAACTCCATCGCCTTCAGACAGTACGAAAAGTAACAGCCAGACTATTGACCAATCAAACTCGCTCCTGCCACATAACACCTGTTCTCCACCCCCTGCATTGGCTTCCAATTAAATGGCAAACATATTGTAAAATTGGCCTGCTAACCTTCAAAGCCTTAAACATTCAAGGCCCACAGTACCTGAAAGAGCTCCTGACACCCTACATCCCATCCCGTTCACTTAGGTCAGCCAACACATCCCTCCTCTCAGTGCCAAGAATAAGGACAAACTCAGGCTCCAGAGCATTCTGCCATGCTGCCCCTACTTTCTGGAACTCTTTACCATGCACAATCAGAGAGGCACCGTCGTTACAGACTTTTGAAATAAGCTAAAGACCCACCTCTTCCATCAGACATTCAGTCCGCTTATCTGACCTTCAGAAACTCCTAACTTTTATGTCTTATGCTGGTATATTTGTAAAGTGCTTTGAGTCTCACAGGGAGAAAAGCGCTATATAAATCGCAAATTATTATTATTATTATTATTATTATTATTATTATGTCTGCTCCAGCCCCATCAGTACTTGTCTTCTCCAGCTCCAACATTACTTGTCTGCTCCAGCCCTAGCAGTACTTGTCTGCTCCAGCCTCAGCAGTACTTCTGTGCTCCAGCCCCACAGTACTTCTCTGCTCCAGCCCCAGCAGTACTTGTCTGCTTCAGCCCAGCAGTACTTGTCTGCTCCAGCCCCAGCAGTAATTGTCTGCTCCAGCCCCATCAGTACTTGTCTTCTCCAGCCCCAGCATTACTTGTCTGCTCCAGCCCCAACAGTACTTGTCTGCTCCAGCCCAGCAGTACTTGTCTGCTCCAGCCCAAGCAGTACTTGTGTCAGGGACTATACTGTTTCTTTAACACTCAGAGGTTCTATCTGTCATTCTCATTGGCACTTTGCTTAGTAATTTGAAGTAGCAGGGCTACTTTGCTGATCCTGAGCTACTCTAAGGAATCCTAACCTTATTCTTGAACAGTCAACAGCAACTTCTCCTGTACTATAACCAGAAGCATTGTTACTCCGTGTAATGCATTCTTGAAAGAGGAGCTGGATACAAAGTTGCAGCTTACCGCCATATGTTCTGTTATTATTACGGACTGAGAGTAAAATTGCAAGTATCAACTTTGTATCAGTATCGTATTAAACAGCTGTGTGTTATGATGCATATGGGAAACATACCTCTGTAGCAACTTCGAATGTCAGACTATTGTTGTTTAATATTCTGCCGTGTCATTATCTGTTAAAGCAAGCAAGCGTCTAACCAAGGCTCCACCCTCCTCAGAACCGGATCCTACGACATACTGTGTGATACTGCATTACGGCTCAGCTCCACATTGTTTGCAGCAGATCTGAGAGACTCAAGGTACTTTTTTAAAATTGTGAGTCTTAACTGATCAGTGTTCCAACAAACTGCCACAGAGAGACCTAAAGTTGTTCACAATAGTGCTGACAGATAACACTATTTCTAAACTATTGTACAACTACCTGATTAATGCAGATGTCAGTAATCAGAGGGTGATTTACAACGGTACCTTTGAGATCCAATTCATAAATTCCTATTTTCTCGAAATTAGCATTTACTACTTGTACTTGCTGAACTTAATTTAACCCTTACATGAGGTTAAGTTAAATAGAACTAAATTTATCACTAAAAGGTTTGAATTACATTTAACAAGTAGTGTTATTCATTTATATTGGTAAAACAAACAATACATTCAAACTACAGATTTGCAATTGAGTTCCTTAACTGAATTTAGTGTGACTCCTTACATATTACTAAGCCATATAAAACAATGGAACCAGCAGATCTCCCACAAATCGTATATAACCTTTCACAAAAGGTAGATCAACTTGCACAAGCTGTACATGATTTGAAAGTAGAGAATCAGTCTCTAAGAAGCATTATTAGAGATTCCATTACAGTAAAGTCTACTCAACATGAACAAGCACCAGTACCTTCTTTTTCTTTGCCTGAATCCTTTTCTGGAAACAGGAAATATTATAGGCAGTTTAAAAACTCCTGTCAGTTGTTATTTAACCTAAGACCCCAGAGTTACCCCACAGAGAAAATTTAAGTTTTGAGCACAATATCTTTCCTTAGAGGAGAGCCCAGAACATGGGTAGATAACCTGTGTGAATATGACGACCCAGTACTTGGATCATTAGAAGATTTTTTTTCTTGTATGGACGATCTTTTCCACGACACAGATGTCCAGATGTCCGCTGAAGCCTCCATGAGGAATCTCAAGCAAGGAAAGAGACTGGTGGAGGAATAGATAATGGAATTCAAGATGTACGCTGTTGATTCCCAATGGAGTCAGATAGCACTCCGAAATCAATTCCGTTTAGGCCTTTCAGAAGGCCTAAAAGATGAAATAGCCAGAATAGAACTTCCTAAGACTTTGGAAGCCATGATGAGAACCGCAAAACAATTAGATCGTAGACTATGTGAAAGGAAGGCGGAAAAATACCCCACAGAAATACGGCCTAAAAGTTCTATCTATTCATCCACCCAACCACCTCATGCCACCAAACAACCAGATGTAGCAATGGAAATAGGTATAGTAAGAGGTCCTGTGTCTACTGAAGAAAGATATCAAAGGAAGACCAACAACATATGTATGTATTGTGCTAATCCAACACACACCGTTCAAGAGTGTCTCATATTGCTCAAAAACAAGAAATGTAAGTGCATAAATTTAAATTCCTCAGTACAAGATAACAATTCAAATACTTATTGTATATTATCTCTTTCTCTACAGTGGGATCTAAAAAAAACAGACTGAACCCATGCTCAGATTTCATTTCTAAACACAAGAAAAACTAATTGATTAAGTCTATTTTACTAAAATACATTGGTTTTAAAATACCTGCATGCTTTCTTATCTGTTATCTACAATGCAGCCTGAAGTGCAAAATCTCACACCTCACTCTGGCCTGAATCCTATAGAGCAGGGCAATGTAACCAGCCCCAACTGCTAACATTCCTACAAATACTAGAAGCTATTTTAACCCCTTCACTGCAGAGGGAATGACCACCTATACACCCTCACATCTGCACTCCTTAAGACCCCAAAAAGTGGTCGCAGCACTCAGTCCCTCACTAGTGGCTACCCTAAAATCACTCAGCATTTTCAAAGGGACCGACAGGGGCTGTCGTGGAGGAAAATCAAAATTTAAAGTTCTATATCCTGACAATATCACAGCTGCCCCACCACCCTGTAAACCCGCAAGCCCAATTGAAGTGATCCAACCTAAAAACCACAAAAACCGCACTATCAAATCAAGAAAATCTCTTTGTGTGATCCCTATTAGAAAACACATTGTCTCCAAAGTACAGAGCAAAAACTCAGAATCCCAAGACTGTCCTATCAGAGCAATCCTATGCAATGCCAGATCAATAAAGAACAAAACAGCTATTATTTCCGACCTTATTGAAACATGTGAATTAGCATGCATCACAGAATCATGGTTAGATGAAAATGCAGGGCCTATTCTAGAGGCAGCTATTCCAGACAATTACACAGTGTTCCACCGCCCGAGACAAGATCGCAAGGGAGGCTGAAATATGATCTGTGCAAAATCATCCTTAATTCCCAGACCAATATCAGTCCACAAAACCCAATCTTTTGAATATGTAGCTGCCAGCCTCTCAATAGAGAGAGGATTCCAAATACTGCTAATATACAGACCTCCAGGAGATGGGAAGAGATTTCTTCAGGAACTCCCAGACCTTTTGGCTGGCTTAATCCTTAAACACCACAGATGGCTTATATTAGGAGACTTCAACACTTGGATTGACAACACCCTATCCCTGCTTGGGCAGGATCTCCTCAGCTTGATGAGTACACTCTGCTTTACACAAATAGTCACCACTTCCACCCACAGAAAAGGTCATACACTTGATCTAGTGTTTAAGTCTGGACTAGAAGTGTCACCAGTAACTGTAAACCCAGTTACCTGGTCAGACCACCACTCCATTCACTTCATTGTATCACAATCAACCAGACACCAGCCTCAGAACCTGGTCAAACACCGCTCATTAAAAGGGGTGACACCACTGGATGTAGCATCACATATGGATCTAAGTGAACTAATGGGCACCTGCGAAGACCTCAGCTCCTTAGTCCGACTCTACAACAAAACCATTAGAGACACCCTAGAAATCATTGCACCATCTCGCATACGCACTGTCCAAACCCACAAAAATGCACCGTGGTTTGATAGCTCCATCAGAGAAATGAAAGGAACAGGACGTAAGCTCGAGATAAAGTGGCGCAGAACACATGATCCAGAGGATAAAGCTGCTCTTACCAAACATCTAAATAAATATCAACCCAAGACAACTCAGAAAAAATCTTCATTTTTATCAGGCGAAATTGCACTCTCCCACAATAGACCCAGGCAACTGTTTCGCACAGTAGAGAGGCTCTGCAAACCAGCATGCATGCTTAGCCCCACCAACTTTTCTCAGGATAAATGTGAAGCATTTGCGAACTTCTTCAGAGACAAGATTTCCTCAATCTGAACCGCTATCACAGCAGGCCAAACAGTTACACACTAGAACCACTACAATGGAATGCCAGATTGCCCCAGTTTATGGGCCACTTTTACAAATGTGGATATAAAAGAAGTTAAAAACACTATACAAAAGTTGCACCCTACTTTATGTGACTTAGACCCTGCTCCAACTCAGCTCATATCTGGATGCATTGAAACACTCGCCCCAGTCCTCACAAAAATAGTGCAGTGTTCACTAAAAACAGGAGACTTTCCAGATCCTCTAAAAGAAGCTGTGGTAAAACCACTCCTAAAAAAACCTTTATTAGACCCAGACTGCATGACTAATCACAGACCAGTATCCAACCTCCCATTTCTGGGGAAAATAATTGAAAAAGTAGTGGCAACTCAACTGGAAGCCCATCTATCACACCTAAACATATTTGATCCTTTCCAGTCAGACTTCAGATGCTGCCACAGAACTGAAACAGCGCTAGTCCGAGTGCTAAATGATCTCCTCATGGCAAGAGACAAAGGTGATTACTCCATTCTAATCCTCCTGGATCTCTCAGCTGCATTTGACACCATTGACCATAGGATTCTAATAGAGCACTTGCAGTACATCTGTGGTCTAGGAGGCACAGTCCTTAACTGGTTTAAATCTTTCCTCGCTGGTAGATCACAGAGAGTAATATCAGGATCAAGCTCATCAGCACTAACAGAACTGGCCTGCGGAGTTCCACAAGGATCTATCCTGTCTCCCATGCTATTCGCAATTTACTTACTACCACTGAGGGACATGATTAAGAACCTAGTATAGGTTTGAAACGTTGTTTGACATGATGGACCCTGTAAGAAATGAATAAAGGTCTATTTTAAAGTTTAACTGATGGCTGGATAAATACTTTCTTTTGGACATCATTAACCGACATGGCCTAAGGTATCATTGTTATGCTGATGACACACAACTCTACTTCTCCTTTGCTCCAGATACTACAGACCCAGCATGTCGCATAAACAGCTGCTTAACAGACCTAATAGAATGGATGAATGCTAGCTGTCTCAAAGTGAACCCGGACAAAACAGAGTTACTCTTGGTGAGGGGACCCCGGGCATCAAAAATATCCCACGATCACCCAACTGGCCTGGAGCTTGGAGGCTCTGAACTCGTTAGTTCAGCAAAGGTACAAAACCTCGGAGTGCTGATTGATGCTGGACAATCTTTTAAACTGCAGATTTCCTCCGTAATAAAATCTGCCTACTTTAATCTGAAAAACATAGCCAGGATACAACACTTAATTCCACCGGATGATATGCCAACATTAATCCATGCATTTTTATCCTCTAGGCTAGATTACTGCAATGCAATTAACTTGGGCCTCCCAAAAAAAGAACTCCATCGCCTTCAGACAGTACGAAAAGTAACAGCCAGACTATTGACCAATCAAACTCGCTCCTGCCACATAACACCTGTTCTCCACCCCCTGCATTGGCTTCCAATTAAATGGCAAACATATTGTAAAATTGGCCTGCTAACCTTCAAAGCCTTAAACATTCAAGGCCCACAGTACCTGAAAGAGCTCCTGACACCCTACATCCCATCCCGTTCACTTAGGTCAGCCAACACATCCCTCCTCTCAGTGCCAAGAATAAGGACAAACTCAGGCTCCAGAGCATTCTGCCATGCTGCCCCTACTTTCTGGAACTCTTTACCATGCACAATCAGAGAGGCACCGTCGTTACAGACTTTTGAAATAAGCTAAAGACCCACCTCTTCCATCAGACATTCAGTCCGCTTATCTGACCTTCAGAAACTCCTAACTTTTATGTCTTATGCTGGTATATTTGTAAAGTGCTTTGAGTCTCACAGGGAGAAAAGCGCTATATAAATCGCAAATTATTATTATTATTATTATTATTATTATTATGTCTGCTCCAGCCCCATCAGTACTTGTCTTCTCCAGCTCCAACATTACTTGTCTGCTCCAGCCCTAGCAGTACTTGTCTGCTCCAGCCTCAGCAGTACTTCTGTGCTCCAGCCCCACAGTACTTCTCTGCTCCAGCCCCAGCAGTACTTGTCTGCTTCAGCCCAGCAGTACTTGTCTGCTCCAGCCCCAGCAGTAATTGTCTGCTCCAGCCCCATCAGTACTTGTCTTCTCCAGCCCCAGCATTACTTGTCTGCTCCAGCCCCAACAGTACTTGTCTGCTCCAGCCCAGCAGTACTTGTCTGCTCCAGCCCAAGCAGTACTTGTGTCAGGGACTATACTGTTTCTTTAACACTCAGAGGTTCTATCTGTCATTCTCATTGGCACTTTGCTTAGTAATTTGAAGTAGCAGGGCTACTTTGCTGATCCTGAGCTACTCTAAGGAATCCTAACCTTATTCTTGAACAGTCAACAGCAACTTCTCCTGTACTATAACCAGAAGCATTGTTACTCCGTGTAATGCATTCTTGAAAGAGGAGCTGGATACAAAGTTGCAGCTTACCGCCATATGTTCTGTTATTATTACGGACTGAGAGTAAAATTGCAAGTATCAACTTTGTATCAGTATCGTATTAAACAGCTGTGTGTTATGATGCATATGGGAAACATACCTCTGTAGCAACTTCGAATGTCAGACTATTGTTGTTTAATATTCTGCCGTGTCATTATCTGTTAAAGCAAGCAAGCGTCTAACCAAGGCTCCACCCTCCTCAGAACCGGATCCTACGACATACTGTGTGATACTGCATTACGGCTCAGCTCCACATTGTTTGCAGCAGATCTGAGAGACTCAAGGTACTTTTTTAAAATTGTATGTGAGTCTTAACTGATCAGTGTTCCAACAAACTGCCACAGAGAGACCTAAAGTTGTTCACAATAGTGCTGACAGATAACACTATTTCTAAACTATTGTACAACTACCTGATTAATGCAGATGTCAGTAATCAGAGGGTGATTTACAACGGTACCTTTGAGATCCAATTCATAAATTCCTATTTTCTCGAAATTAGCATTTACTACTTGTACTTGCTGAACTTAATTTAACCCTTACATGAGGTTAAGTTAAATAGAACTAAATTTATCACTAAAAGGTTTGAATTACATTTAACAAGTAGTGTTATTCATTTATATTGGTAAAACAAACAATACATTCAAACTACAGATTTGCAATTGAGTTCCTTAACTGAATTTAGTGTGACTCCTTACATATTACTAAGCCATATAAAACAATGGAACCAGCAGATCTCCCACAAATCGTATATAACCTTTCACAAAAGGTAGATCAACTTGCACAAGCTGTACATGATTTGAAAGTAGAGAATCAGTCTCTAAGAAGCATTATTAGAGATTCCATTACAGTAAAGTCTACTCAACATGAACAAGCACCAGTACCTTCTTTTTCTTTGCCTGAATCCTTTTCTGGAAACAGGAAATATTATAGGCAGTTTAAAAACTCCTGTCAGTTGTTATTTAACCTAAGACCCCAGAGTTACCCCACAGAGAAAATTTAAGTTTTGAGCACAATATCTTTCCTTAGAGGAGAGCCCAGAACATGGGTAGATAACCTGTGTGAATATGACGACCCAGTACTTGGATCATTAGAAGATTTTTTTTCTTGTATGGACGATCTTTTCCACGACACAGATGTCCAGATGTCCGCTGAAGCCTCCATGAGGAATCTCAAGCAAGGAAAGAGACTGGTGGAGGAATAGATAATGGAATTCAAGATGTACGCTGTTGATTCCCAATGGAGTCAGATAGCACTCCGAAATCAATTCCGTTTAGGCCTTTCAGAAGGCCTAAAAGATGAAATAGCCAGAATAGAACTTCCTAAGACTTTGGAAGCCATGATGAGAACCGCAAAACAATTAGATCGTAGACTATGTGAAAGGAAGGCGGAAAAATACCCCACAGAAATACGGCCTAAAAGTTCTATCTATTCATCCACCCAACCACCTCATGCCACCAAACAACCAGATGTAGCAATGGAAATAGGTATAGTAAGAGGTCCTGTGTCTACTGAAGAAAGATATCAAAGGAAGACCAACAACATATGTATGTATTGTGCTAATCCAACACACACCGTTCAAGAGTGTCTCATATTGCTCAAAAACAAGAAATGTAAGTGCATAAATTTAAATTCCTCAGTACAAGATAACAATTCAAATACTTATTGTATATTATCTCTTTCTCTACAGTGGGATCTAAATCAAGTGATGACTGACGCCATCATAGACTCAGGAGCCTACGGAAACTTAATTGATTATCATGTTGTTAAAAATAATAAAATTCCTCTTATTCTGAAGAAAACTCCTGTTTGTGTTCATATGATTGATGGTTCTACACCTGATACAAGTCCCATAACACATCATAACGTACCATTATTGGTTACTGTTTTAGGTCACACTGAATTGTTATCATTTGATGTTTTAACCTCACCCCATTTCCCTATTGTACTAGGAATTAAGTGGCTTCAAATGCATAAGCCTATAATTGAATGGTCTCCTTTCCAGATAAAATTTAATTCAGATTACTGTAGTAAGACTTGCTTTCATAAACATTTGCTGTTACAAACCGATTCAATTGAACATCAGTTACCCACAGAATACAAAGATTTCGCAGATGTCCCCCCCTCATCGCACATACGATTGCCCAATACAACTTTAACCTGGATCCAGTATTCCGTATGGTCACCTATATCCTCTGAGTCAACCAGAGTTAGATCATCTCAAACAATATTTGGAGGAAAATCTCCGGAAAGGATTTATCAGAACCTCAACATCCCTTGCAGGGGCAGGTATGTTTTTCGTCCGGAACAAAGACTCATCCCTACGACCTATCATAGATTATCAGGAACTCAATAAACGCACAGTAAAAAAAACGCTACCCACTCTCTCTGATACCTGAATTGATAGAAAGATTATCAGAGGCCACAATTTATACCAAACTCGATCTCAGGGGAGCATATAACCTGATAAGAATAAAATAAGGACATGAGTGGTTAACAGCATTCAGAACGAGATATGGGTTGTATGAATACCTAGTCATGCCCTTCGGACTGTGCAATGCACCCGCCACTTTTCAGCACTTCATCAACGACGTATTCCGAAATCTCTTAGACATCTGCTTAGTCGTATACCTAGATGATATTTTGATATATTCTAAGGATAAAACAGAACATATCAAACACGTCTGTTGGGTTCTATCTAAGCTCAGAGAACATAAACTTTATGCCAAACTTGAAAAATGTTTATTCCATACTGATCATGTGTCATTCCTTGGATATAATATTTCACCTACGGGAATTGAAATGCAAAAAGAGAAAGTGGATGCAGTAGAAGACTGGACCATTCCCAAAACAAGAAAGGAACTCCAACGTTTTATCGGTTTTGCAAACTATTATAGAAAATTCATTAAAAATTTCTCTAAGATAGCAAAACCACTTACCAAATTAACCAGTTCTTCCATACCATTTGTTTGGAACACTGAAGCCAACTCAGCTTTTGTCACATTGAAGACTAGGTTCACCACTGCACCAATCTTAAGATTCCGGACTCTAACCATCAATACGTGTTAGAAGTAGATTCCTCAGATTTTGCTTTGGGTGTAGTATTGTCTCAACAGAAAACACTTAAAGATCCCGTCCACCCTATTTCATACTTCTTTAAAATGATGACCTCATCTGAAAGGAATTATTCAATAGGAGATAAAGAACTCCTCGCTATAAAGAGGTCGCTAGAACACTAGAGACATCTCCTAGAAGGTACCAAGCTGCCAATCAATATTTATACAGACCACAAGAACCTTCTTTATTTAGAAAACAACAAAACATTTTCTGCAAGACAAGTCCGCTGGAGCTTATACTTTTCACGTTTCAATTTTAACATCATATACAGACCTGCTTCGAGGAATGGAAAAGCCGATGCCCTGTCTCGACTACCGGACAGACCAACCACCAATACCATTAAAATCAATATCATAACTACAGAGCATTTCATTGGACTCTCTTGTGATCTATCAACTGAGCTTAAGAGACACACAAACTTGGAGGCAAACCCACCTCATCCATCATTAGTTAAAAAAGATGATCTCTATTACCATGAAAGAAAGGTATATGTACCAAAACAGTTGAGATCTTCTTTACTACAGATACGTCACAACTCACCCCTTTCAGGACATCCTGGGGTTCGACGAACGTTGGATCAAATAACACGGACTTTCTGGTGGCCCAACATGAAAGAAACAGTTCATGAATATATTCAAACTTGTGTCGTCTGTGCCACTTCAAAATCTGAAAGAAGGCCACCATATGGACTACTAATGCCATTACCAACACTTATCTATGGATTTCATAGTCGAATTACCTGTTTCAAACAATCAGACGACTATCCTAGTAGTCATAGACATCTTTACCAAGATGGCTCACTTCATCCCGTATCATAGTTACCTACTTCTTCAGAGACAGCACATTTATTCATAGATAACATTGTCAAGCTCCATGGTCTACCAGCAATCTTAACCACTGATAGGGGAACACAATTCACGTCATATTTCTGGTTCAAACTCTGTGAATTAACTCAGATAGACCACCGATTTACCACCTCATTCCATCCTCAGACGAATGGACAAGTCGAGAGATTGAACCAGTGGTTAGAGCAATACCTCCAGTGCTATTGTTCATACCATCAACATAACTGGATGAAATTCCTCTCTATGGCAGAATTTGCATACAACAATGCAGTTAATTCATCAACTAAGTCGACTCCTTTTTATGCGAATTATGCTTTTCACCCAAGTATTGTGTTCTGTTCACCTGAAAGCTTTAACTCTCCATTGATTGATGATCTGTAACACTCAAAATACCCAAAAACACTATTACGACCTTAAGAGTAGAGCTCCACCTTCATATACGGTAGGAGATCTTGTGTGGCTCTCAACAAAGAACATGAAACTACAAATACCTAGTAAAAAATTAGCTGGGCTATTTGTCGGACCATTTCTGATTTTGCGTGTTATCAACAGAAATGCAATGACTCTCAAGTAACCTGACAGTATGAAGATCCATCCTACAATACATGTGTCACTTCTAAAACCCTACAAACTTACTCGGCAGACGCAAACCCTCCTTCCTCCACCATCTCAGAATTTGGAGCCTGAAGAATATGAAGTCCATTCCCTGAAAGATTCCAGGTATCATAGGGGTGAGCTGCAGTATTTAGTGCACTGGAAAAAAAATTTGGATGATGAAGATACCTGGAAGCCTGCTTCCAACCAGAATGCCCCTAGGTTGGTTACCCTGTTTCATCGAAGGCACCCAGACCATCCTAGGCCGGCAACTGTGGGACAGTTGCCTTGAGGTGGGGGTCATGTCAGGGACTATACTGTCTTTTTAACACTCAGAGGTTCTATCTGTCATTCTCATTGGCTACTTCCCTTATAAAACCCGCCAACTTCATTCAAACTTTGCTTAGTAATTTGAAGTAGCAGGGCTACTTTGCTGATCGTGAGCTACTCTAAGGAATCCTAACCTTAATCTTGAACAGTTAACAGCAACTTCTCCTGTACTATAACCAGAAGCATTGTTACTCCGTTTAACACATTCTTGAAAGAGGAGCTGGATACAAAGTTGCAGCTTACCGCCATATGTTCTGTTATTATTACGAACTGAGAGTAAAATCGCAAGTATCAACTTTGTATCAGTATCGTATTAAACAGCTGTGTGTTATGATGCATATGGGAAACATACCTCTGTAGCAACTTCGAATGTCAGACTATTGTTGTTTAATATTCTGCCGTGTCATTATCTGTTAAAGCAAGCAAGCGTCTAACCAAGGCTCCACCCTCCTTGGAACCGGATCCTACGACATACTGTGTGATACTGCATTACGGCTCAGCTCCACATTGTTTGCAGCAGATCTGAGAGACCAAGGTACTTTTCAAATTGTATGTGAGTCTTAACTGATCAGTGTTCCAAAAAACTGCCACAGAGAGACCTAAAGTTGTTCACAATAGTGCTGACAGATAACACTATTTTTAAACTATTGTACAACTACCAGATTAATGCAGATGTCAGTAATCAGAGGGTGATTTACAACGGTACCTTTGAGATCCAATTAATAAATTCCTATTTTCTTGAAATTAGCATTTACTACTTGTACTTACTGAACTTAATTTAACCCTTACATGAGGTTAAGTTAAATACAACTAAATTTATCACTAAAAGGTTTGAATTACACTTAACAAGTAGTGTTATTCATTTATATTGGTGAAACAAACAATACATTCAAACTACAGATTTGCAGTTGAGTTCCTTAACTGAATTTAGTGTGACTCCTTACAACTTGTTTGCTCAAGCCCCAGCAGTACATGTCTGCTCCAGCCCCAGCAGTACTGGTTTTATTCAGCCCCAACAGTATTTGTCTGCTACAGCACAAGCAGTACTTGTCTTCACCAGCCCCAGCAGTACTTGTCTTCTCCAGCCCCATCAGTACTTGTCCTCTCCAGCCCCATCATTACTTGTCTGCTCCAGCCCCAGCAGTACTTGTCTGCTCCAACCCCAGCAGTACTTGTCTGCTCCAACCCCATCAGTGCTTGTCAACTCCAGCCCCATTATTACTTGTCTGCTCCAGTCCCAGCAGTACTTGTCTGCTCCAGCCCCATCAATACTTGTCCTCTCAAGCCCCATCATTACTTGTCTGCTCCAGCCCTAGCAGTACTTATCTGCTCCAACCCCAGCAGTACTTGTCTGCTCCAACCCCATCAGTGCTTGTCAACTCCAGCCCCATTATTACTTGTCTGCTCCAGTCCCAGCAGTACTTGTCTGCTCCAGCCCCATCAGTACTTGTCCTCTCAAGCCCCATCATTACTTGTCTACTCCAGCCCCAGCAGTAGTGATGTCACGAACAGTTCACCGGAGAACAGTTCCCGGCGATCATAGCTTGTTCGCGTTCACCGCGGCGGGCGAACATATGCGATGTTTGATCCGCCCCCTATTCATCATCATTGAATAAACTTTGACCCATTATCTCACAGTCTGCAGACACATTTCAGCCAATCAGTAGCAGACACTCCCTCCCAGACCCTCCCAGCTCCTGGGCAGCAGCCATTTTAGATTCATTATGATCCGGCATTCTTAGTGAGAGGGATAGTGCTGCTGCTGGTAATTTTATAGGGAAATTGATAGCTAGGCTAGTGTATTCAGTGTCCACTACAGTCCTGAAGGACTCATCTGATCTCTGCTGTAAGGACAGCACCCCAAAAAGCCCTTTTTAGGGCTAGAACTTAAGTCATTTTTTTTTTTGTAATCTAATCGCATTTGCCTGCCTGTCAGCCTGTGTGTGAGTCTCACAGCATATACTGTGCCTACTTGCTCACTGCCACCACTCATATCTGGTGTAACATTAGTGTAAATTTAAAAAAAAAAGTTTACATCAGTTTGCTAGTGTAATCTAATTTCATTTTCCATCAGGCCTGTGTGTCAGGCCCACAGCATATACTGTGATTAATTGCTCTGTGCCACCACTCATATCTGGTGTAACATTAGTGTAAATTAAAAAAAAAAAACTTTTACATCAGTTTGCTAGTGTAATCTAATTTCATTTTCCATCAGGCCTGTGTGTCAGGCCCACAGCATATACTGTGATTCATTGCCCTGTGCCACCACTCATATCTGGTGTAACATTAGTGTAAATTAAAAAAAAAAAAACTTTTACATGAGTTTGCTAGTGTAATCTAATTTAATTTTCCATCAGGCCTGTGTGTCAGGCCCACAGCATATACTGTGCCTAATTGCTCTGTTTTCCACTACTCATATCTGGTGTAACATTAGTGTAATTTTTTTTTAAAAAAAAACTTTTACATCATTCTGCTAGTGTTATTTAATTTTAGTTGCCAGGCCAGCCTGTGTGTCAGGCTCCCAGCATATACTGTGCCTACTTCCATCCTCAGTGCCACCACTCATATCTGTTTTAACATTAGTGTAACTTTTTAAAAAAAAAAACTTTTACATCAGTCTGCTAGTGTTATTTAATTTTAGTTTCCAGGCCAGCCTGCCACTAGTGCCAGCCTGTGTGTCAGGCTCCCAGCATATACTGTGCCTACTTCCATCCTCAGTGCCACCACTCATATCTGTTGTATAACATTAGTGTACATTTTTTTTAAAAAAAAACTTTTACATCAGTCTGCTAGTGTTATTTAATTTTAGTTGACAGGCCAGCCTGCCACTAGTGCCAGCCTGTGTGTCAGGCTCCCAGCATATACTGTGCCTACTTCCATCCTCAGTGCCACCACTCATATCTGGTGTAACATTAGTGTAAAAAATTTTTAAAAAAACTTTTACATCAGTCTGCTAGTGTTATTTAATTTTAGTTGCAGGCCAGCCTGTGTGTCAGGTTCCCAGCATATACTGTGCCTACTTCCATCCTCAGTGCCACCACTCATATCTGTTGTAACATTAGTGTAAATTTTTTCAAAAAAACTTTTACATCAGTCTGCTAGTGTTATTTAATTTTAGTTGCCAGGCCAGCCTGCCACTAGTGCCAGACTGTTTGTCAGGCTCCCAGCATATACTGTGCCTACTTCCATCCTCAGTGCCACCACTCATATCTGTTGTAACATTAGTGTAACTTTTTTTAAAAAAACTTTTACATCAGTCTGCTAGTGTTATTTAATTTTAGTTGCCAGGCCAGCCTGCCACTAGTGCCAGCCTGTGTGTCAGGCTCACAGCATATAGTGTGCCTACTTCCATCCTCAGTGCCACCATTTATATCTGTTGTAACATTAGTGTAAATTAAAAAAAAAAAAAAACTTTTACATCATTCTGCTAGTGTTATTTAATTTTAGTTGCCAGGCCAGCCTGCCACTGCCAGCCTGTGTGTCAGGCTCACAGGATATACTGTGCCTACTTCCTCAGTGCCACCACTCATATCTGTTGTAACATTAGTGTAAATTTAAAAAAAAAACTTTTACATCAGTCTTGCATCTATTGATCTATGTAATCTATGTATCTATCTATCAAATCTATCGATCTCGTGGCTGGACTGTTTTGTGACAGCCACTTGTGTTTTGGCCAAATTTGAAGTAGGATGACCGACCAAGCATCTTTTTCCATCTCCCGGTTCCTAAAATCCATGCCATATACACCTCCCCCAATAGGGAGAGTAACAGGTATTAAACTGCTAAGAATAGTACTACTTAACACACCACTCATATCTGGTGTCACAATAGATTGCATGCGCAGTGCCCCAAATTTGAAGCAGGAGAACCGACCAAGCATCTTTTTCCATCTCCCGGTTCCGAAAATCCATGCCATATACACGTCCACTGGCGCCGCAACTGCCTCTGGGAACCTTACCATGGGTCCAAGACCGCACGTCTTGTAATTCTCTGTCTGGCAAATTATCTATCTATCTATCAAATATATCTATTTATCTATCAAATCTATCTAACTATCAATCGTATCTATCAAATATATATTGCATCTATTGATCTATGTAATTCGTATATATCAAATGTATATTGCATCTATTGATCTATGTAAATCGTATCTATCAAATGTATATTGCATCTATTGATCTATGTAATTCGTATCTTTCAAATGTATATTGCATCTATTGATCTATGTAATTCGTATCTATCAAATGTATATTGCATCTATTGATCTATGTAATTCGTATCTATCAAATGTATATTGCATCTATTGATCGATGTAATTCGTATCTATCAAATGTATATTGCATCTATTGATCTATGTAATTCGTATCTATCAAATGTATATTGCATCTATTGATCGATGTAATTCGTATCTATCAAATGTATATTGCATCTATTGATCTATGTAATTCGTATCTATCATATGTATATTGCATCTATTGATCTATGTAATCTATATATCTATCTATCTATCTATCTATCTATCTATCTATCTATCTATCTATCTATCTATCTATCAAATCTATCTATCTCGTGGTTGTGCAAATGGACTGTTTGCGATTGTTTGCGGTGCGTTACACGGGGAGTTTGGTCTGTCAGTGTCAAGCGGACGTAACCCTTACACTACCTGATCGATACAACATCATACCTGATGTTTTAAAGCACGTTATTCCAAACAATTTAGGAATGTTAGGTGATTTAGGCCCTTTATGGCTTAAAACCAGACTCTGCATCAACTATGTAATTTTCCGTGGGAATTTTGCCATGGATCCCCCTCCGGCATGCCACAGTCCAGGTGTTAGTCCCCTTGAAACAACTTTTGCATCACTATTGTGGCCAGAAAGCGTCCCTGTGGGTTTTAAAGTTCGTCTGCCAATTGAAGTCAATGGCGGTTCGCCCAGTTCGCCGGTTCGCAAACAGTTGCGGAAGTTCAAGTACGCCGTTTGCGAACGCAAATTTTTAGGTTTGCGACATCACTACCCAGTAGTACTTGTCTGCTCCAGTCCCAGCAGTACTTGTCTGCTACAGCCCCACAATACTTCTCTGCTCCATCACCAGCAGTACTTGACTGTTCCAGCCCCAGCATTACTTGTCTGCTCCAGCCCCAGCAGTATGTGTCTGCTCCAGCCCAATCTGTACTTGTCTTCTCCAGCCCCATCATTACTTGTCTGCTCCAGCCCCAGCAGTACTTGTCTGCTCCAGCCCCAGCAGTACTTGTCTGCTCCAGCCCCAGCAGTACTTTTCAGCTCCAGTCCCAGCAGTACTTCTCTGCTCCAGCCCAGCAGTACTAATCTGCTCCAGCCCCAGCAGTGCTTGTCTGCTCAAGCCCTAGCAGTACGTTTCTGCTCCAGCCCCAGCAGTACTTGTCCTCTCCAGCCCCATCAGTACTTTTCTGCTCCAGCCCAGCAGTATTTGTCTGTTCCAGCCCCAGCAGTACTTGTCTGCTTCAGCCCCAACAATACTTGTCTGATCAAGCCCCAACAGTTCTTGTCTGCTCCAACCACAGCAGTACTTGTCCTCTCCAGCCCCATCAGTATTTTTCTGCTCCAGCCCAGCAGTACCTGTCTGTTCCAGCCATAGCAGTACTTTTCTGTTCTAGCTCCAGCAGTACTTGTAATCTCCAGCCCCAGCATTGCTATTCTGCTCCAGGCCCACTGTGTGGTAATGCAGTGACAACTTTCTCCTTCATGCACTTCTAAATGGGTTGTTTGGGTTGTAATCATATACAACATACTACAGTTCAGCATTAGGAATGGGTGAAAGGTTTATTATAGTATTTAAGTGAAAAAAGTACTAGCATTCAATGTCTATTTTTGAAAACAATTGTTTACTTTGAAGAAGTAATGTCAAGTGGAAATTTGTTCACTATTCAGATGTTAAGATATGTATATGTGCCCAATTATTATTATTATTAATTTTTACTTGTTTAGCTCTGTAATATTTCATAGCACTGGACTAACAAATGGATAGATTATGAGTTGAACGCTATTTATTGCTCCCACTTGCACACTAAGGGGCATATGTATCAAGGTCTGGCAGACCTGATCCGACACTGTGGATCAGGTCCGCCAGACCTCGCTGAATACGGCGAGCAATACGCTCGCCGTATTCAGCATTGCACCAGCAGCTCATAAGAGCTGCTGGTGCAAAGCCGCCCCCTGCAGACTCGCGGCCAATCAGCCGCCAGCAGGGGAGTGTTAATCAACCCGATTGTACTTGATCGGGTTGTATTGTGGCGATGTCTATCCGCCTGCTCAGAGCAGGCGAACAGGTTATGGAGCAGCGTTCTTTGTAACCACTGCTTCATAACTGCTGTTTCTGGCGAGCCTGCAGGCTTGCCAGAAACACGGGGCATCAAGCTCCATTCTGCTAGAAGTAAGCACGCACAATACAAGTTTTAAGTAAAAGGTTTTTGCATGACCGCTAACCCAACGCGTGAGAAGCCGAAGTTAGAATATCGTGACCGTGTTTACATATCCCCCAATAGACTTCAATGGTGCACAAAAAGTGGAACTAAGCACTAAACAAATCACGCAAACTTGATCACAAGTTTTCAAGTGCGCCAACCTACAGGAAATATTAATATTTACCATTCCAATGTACCACACATAAAAGAATATTATTTAAATAAAAAATAAAAAAAAAAAAATATATATATATATATATATATATATATATATATATATGATCAACTTTATATCTGTTATATATAAAGTTGATCATTTATAGGTATAGATATATACAGATATATATAGGAATATCTATTTAAAAGTACATAGAACATATTCCCCTATCTGAAGAACATTGGAATGTGAAATATTTACAGTATATATATCAAAAGGAAAAGGGGACTCAGCGGTAGTATAAAACTTCACCTTTATTTGTACATCAGTTAAAATCCAAGGACAAGTTCACAAGGTATCCAGTATCCAGTATCCAGTCTATGAGCTACCGTGCTAGGCCGTATTCATAACTGCTTAAAACACACCAGCACTCATTGCCTTTAAAAATGGTGTTTTGTACACTCATTGGTTAAAAAGGGGTGCACCCCTTTATCAGAATTAACCCATCAGATACCAATTGACTATTTAAATTATTCACTACAATATCCTTTCAGCTTATATTGTTAAGCATTACTACATACATATTTCTATACATGTTATATCCACGCATTGAAGAAAATGGTATTGTATCACATTATTTATCATGCGTATACATGTATATATATATATATATATATATATAAATATATATATATATATATATATATATATATATATATATATATATATAAATGTACTAAAATATACGTAATGCGTATTGTTGACCCCCACAATGAAAATATATACATACACAGGAACAGTGTATAGAGATACAAAAAAGAAAAAGGAAGGGAAACGATTAGATGAAAATCATATACCAC